>NW_026728877.1:205000-225000 GCF_030272615.1 Cryptomeria japonica
CTCTCGAAGGAAGGCCTCGGCCTTAATCGTCCACGACAAACAGCTCGACGAGGCATGAAGCACCCACGGGAGCCGGAGCACGACGATGCAGAGTCTCGGTTCACAGGAGCCTGGGAAGAACATCCCGTACGGAACCCTTTACCCGAAAACATCCGAACCGCACATGCTCGCGACAGTCCTGCCGTTAGAGAATGCACCGTGCACGCGACCGAGTAAGGCCACTCAGAGACATCCATTTCCCAGGTATATGCCCCCTACGCACTTTTGGTGGCGCAACTCGCACGAACAGTCCCACCTCGACCCCGTATACAAGCTTTTTTGCCTCGAAGAGTTCGTCGGAGACGAAGAAGCAACCTTCAGTGCAACCGTAGCACTCTTTTGTGCAACCGCCCAAACAACGCCCCCTCTACCCTCTGTCGAAACACTCGGCATTGCTGCTCCCTAAGGTGAGCTTCTCCTCATAGGCAATTCCGCTCTTATCCGGTCACGTTTGTGTGCCCGAATTTCGCAAGGCAACCTCCATGGGACATGGAAAAGACTCGAGAAGAGAGCTCGCTCACGGGAGAGAGAAGCCAAGGAGACCACGAGAGTGCTGAGAGTGGGACAGCGCTGAATAGGCGGGAGAAGCCTGCGCGTATAAACGGAGATATATATCCAATTGCAACGAAGGAACGTGCCAAAGATCGAGAACAATGGCAGAAATGCTAGTAACGTGCACTTCGGGACCAACGCATCACCGGAAGACAACCGCCAAACATCGAAAGAGTCGCGATGCTCCGCAACCTACGTGCAAAGCGGTCGCACACCGGGTAAGGGAGTGAGAGCCCCAAACATAGCTGGGCGAGGCGCTCACTCCGCTCTTTAATATCTCGTTAATACCGCCAAGGAAATGGCACAAGCACACACACACAAGCATCCTCGGAAGAGGACAGTTCGAGTGACAGGTCAAATCCAAGAGTTCCGAAGACTACCTCCAGGAACAATCGGGAACAAGACCGATTACAAGTCGTCGAGTCTGTTACTGGGCGAACACGAGATGCGCACAGGAAATCGATCAGCCCTCACAATGGCCCAAGGCCAGAGATCGGACTGCTACGATTTACCCCAACAATCATCGTGCCACTCTTCGCAGAGAGGTGATAGACGCCAACGAGCCCGCGCATAGCAATCGAGGTGTAAAAAGGGCGTTGAAGGCAGGAAGCCTGGACGAAAGAGGCTACGAGGTCACCTCGAAGCGGTCTAAGAATCGGGCGCACTTGGGGCGACTACCAGTGCCAACCCCTTATCCCGCGGTGCGTCCGACACACAGAAATTTCCAAGGCGGCCAAGGAGCCTCCCCGCATAGCAATCGGGGTGTGAGGTTACGGATGCAGCATTGATAGCAATCGAGGTGGGAGGCGAAGGATGCAGAAGTGAGAGCCGAGGGATGTAGCAGAGATAGCAATCGGGGTGTGTGATGCAGAAGAGATAGCAATCGAGGTGTGCGGTGGGAAGGGCCCAGCAGCCAGAATGCATGAAGCGACGGATGAAGCAGTGATGACAACCGGGCTGTGAGGAGAGGAGGGATGCAGCCAAGAAAGCAATCAGGGCTCGAGGCAAGGGATGCATCAAGGATAGCAATCATGTTGTGAGGCGAGATTCCAAAGGCTAAACGTGAGAGGCTGCAGGGTCGACTCAGAGAGGTCTATGCATGTGAGAGGCTGAAAGCAAGGTCAACTCGGAGCGGTCTATGCATCGGGCGCGCTTGGGGCGACTACCAGTGCCAACCCCTTATCCCGCGACGCGTCCGACAAAGAGAACGTTCCAAGGCGGCAGAGGAGGTTACCAGCCGAAGGATGCAGTAGCAATAACAGGTATAGTTCCGCGGCGGCCGAGAAGACTCACCGCATAGGAATCGGGATGCGAGGCGAGGGATGCGGCGGGAAGGCCCCGACGGCTAAACGGAAGAGGCTGCAGGGCCGCCTCGGAATGGTCCAAGCATCGGACGCGATTGGGACGACTACCAGTGCCAACCCCTTATCCCGCGATGCGTCCGATACACAGATAGTTCCAAGGCGGCCGAGGAGCCTCACCGCATATCAATCGGGGTGCGAGGCGAGGGATGGGGCGGGAAGGCCCCAACGGCTAGACGGAAGAGGCTTCAGGGCCACCTCGGAATGCTCCAAGCATCGGACGCGCTTGGGGCGACTACCAGTGCCAACCCCTTATCCCGCGATGCGTCCGATACACAGATGGTTCCAAGGCGGCCGAGGAGCCTCACCGCATAGCAATCGGGGGTGCGAGGCGAGGGATGGGGCGGGAAGGCCCCAACGGCTAGACGGAAGAGGCTTCAGGGCCGCCTCGGAATGGTCCAAGCATCGGACGCGCTTGGGGCGACTACCAGTGACAACCCCTCATCCCGCGATGCGTCCGATATGAAGATGGTTCCAAGGCGGCCGAGGAGCCTCACCGCATAGCAATCGGGGTGCGAGGTGGGGGATGCGGCGAGATGGCCCCAACGGCTAGACGGAAGAGGCCACAGGGCCGCGTCGGAATAGTCCAAGCATCGGACGCGCTTGGGGCGACTACCAGTGACAACCCCTTATCCCGCGATGCGTCCAATACGAAGATAGTTCCAAGGCGGCCGAGGAGCCTCACCGCATAGCAATCCGGGTGCGAGGTGGGGGATGCGGCGAGATGGCCCCAACGGCTAGACGGAAGAGGCTGCAGGGCCGCCTCGGAATAGTCCAAGCATCGGACGCGCTTGGGGCGACTACCAGTGACAACCCCTTATCCCGCGATGCTTCCGATACGAAGACAGTTCCAAGGCGGCCGAGGAGCCTCACCGCATAGCAATGGGGGTGCGAGGTGAGGGATGCGGCGAGATGGCCCCAACGGCTAGACGGAAGAGGCCACAGGGCCGCCTCGGAATAGTCCAAGCATCGGACGCGCTTGGGGCGACTACCAGTGACAACCCCTTATCCCGCGATGCATCCGATACGAAGATAGTTCCCAGGCGGCCGAGGAGCCTCACCGCATAGCAATCGGGGTGCGAGGCGAGGGATGCGGCGAGATGGCCCCAAAGGGTAGACGGAAGAGGCTGCGGGGCCGCCTCGGAATAGTCCAAGCATCGAACGCGCTTGGGGCGACTACCACTGCCAACCCCTTATCCCGCGATGCGTCCGATACACAGATAGTTCCGAGGCGGCCGAGGAGCTGGGGGATGCGGCGAGATGGCCCCAACGGCTAGACGGAAGAGGCTGCAGGGCCGCCTCGGAATAGTCCAAGCATCGGACGCGCTTGGGGCGACTACCAGTGACAACCCCTTATCCCGCGATGCGTCCGATACACAGATAGTTCCGAGGCGGCCAAGGAGCCTCACCGCATAGCAATCGTGGTGCGAGGTGGGGGATGCAGCGAGATGGCCCCAACGGCTAGACGGAAGAGGCTGCAGGGCCGCCTCGGAATGGTCCAAGCATCGGACGCGCTTGGGGCGACTACCACTGCCAACCCCTTATCCCGCGATGCGTCCGATACACAGATAGTTCCAAGGCGGCCGAGGAGCCTCACCGAATAGCAATCGGGGTGCGAGGCGAGGGATGCGGCGAGAAAGCCCCAACGGCTAGAGGGAAGAGGCTTCAGGTCCGCCTCGGAATGGTCCAAGCATCGGACGCGCTTGGGGCGACTACCAGTGACAACCCCTTATCCCGCGACGCGTCCGATACACAGATAGTTCCAAGGCGGCCGAGGAGCCTCACCGCATAGCAATCGGGGTGCGAGGCGAGGGATGCGGCGAGAAGGACCCAACGGCTAGACGGAAGAGGCTTCAGGGCCGCCTCGGAATGGTCCAAGCATCGGACGCGCTTGGGGCGACTACCAGTGACAACCCCTTATCCCGCGACGCGTCCGATACACAGATAGTTCCAAGGCGGCCGAGGAGCCTCACCGCATAGCAATCGGGGTGCGAGGCGAGGGATGCGGCGAGAAGGACCCAACGGCTAGACGGAAGAGGCTTCAGGTCCGCCTCGGAATGGTCCAAGCATCGGACGCGCTTGGGGCGACTACCAGTGACAACCCCTTATCCCGCGACGCGTCCGATACACAGATAGTTCCAAGGCGGCCGAGGAGCCTCACCGCATAGCAATCGGGGTGCGAGGCGAGGGATGCGGCGAGAAGGACCCAACGGCTAGACGGAAGAGGCTTCAGGGCCGCCTCGGAATGGTCCAAGCATCGGACGCGCTTGGGGCGACTACCAGTGACAACCCCTTATCCCGCGATGCGTCCGATACACAGATAGTTCCAAGGCGGCCGAGGAGCCTCACCGCATAGCAATCGGGGTGCGAGGCGAGGGATGCGGCGAGAAGGACCCAACGGCTAGACGGAAGAGGCTTCAGGGCCGCCTCGGAATGGTCCAAGCATCGGACGCGCTTGGGGCGACTACCAGTGACAACCCCTTATCCCGCGACGCGTCCGATACACAGATAGTTCCAAGGCGGCCGAGGAGCCTCACCGCATAGCAATCGGGGTGCGAGGCGAGGGATGCGGCAAGAAGGACCCAACGGCTAGACGGAAGAGGCTTCAGGGCCGCCTCGGAATGGTCCAAGCATCGGACGCGCTTGGGGCGACTACCAGTGACAACCCCTTATCCCGCGACGCGTCCGATACACAGATAGTTCCAAGGCGGCCGAGGAGCCTCACCGCATAGCAATCGGGGTGCGAGGCGAGGGATGCGGCGAGAAGGACCCAACGGCTAGACGGAAGAGGCTTCAGGTCCGCCTCGGAATGGTCCAAGCATCGGACGCGCTTGGGGCGACTACCAGTGACAACCCCTTATCCCGCGACGCGTCCGATACACAGATAGTTCCAAGGCGGCCGAGGAGCCTCACCGCATAGCAATCGGGGTGCGAGGCGAGGGATGCGGCGAGAAGGACCCAACGGCTAGACGGAAGAGGCTTCAGGGCCGCCTCGGAATGGTCCAAGCATCGGACGCGCTTGGGGCGACTACCAGTGACAACCCCTTATCCCGCGACGCGTCCGATACACAGATAGTTCCAAGGCGGCCGAGGAGCCTCACCGCATAGCAATCGGGGTGCGAGGCGAGGGATGCGGCGAGAAGGACCCAACGGCTAGACGGAAGAGGCTTCAGGGCCGCCTCGGAATGGTCCAAGCATCGGACGCGCTTGGGGCGACTACCAGTGACAACCCCTTATCCCGCGATGCGTCCGATACACAGATAGTTCCAAGGCGGCCGAGGAGCCTCACCGCATAGCAATCGGGGTGCGAGGCGAGGGATGCGGCGAGAAGGACCCAACGGCTAGACGGAAGAGGCTTCAGGGCCGCCTCGGAATGGTCCAAGCATCGGACGCGCTTGGGGCGACTACCAGTGACAACCCCTTATCCCGCGACGCGTCCGATACACAGATAGTTCCAAGGCGGCCGAGGAGCCTCACCGCATAGCAATCGGGGTGCGAGGCGAGGGATGCGGCGAGAAGGACCCAACGGCTAGACGGAAGAGGCTTCAGGGCCGCCTCGGAATGGTCCAAGCATCGGACGCGCTTGGGGCGACTACCAGTGACAACCCCTTATCCCGCGACGCGTCCGATACACAGATAGTTCCAAGGCGGCCGAGGAGCCTCACCGCATAGCAATCGGGGTGCGAGGCGAGGGATGCGGCGAGAAGGACCCAACGGCTAGACGGAAGAGGCTTCAGGGCCGCCTCGGAATGGTCCAAGCATCGGACGCGCTTGGGGCGACTACCAGTGACAACCCCTTATCCCGCGACGCGTCCGATACACAGATAGTTCCAAGGCGGCCGAGGAGCCTCACCGCATAGCAATCGGGGTGCGAGGCGAGGGATGCGGCGAGAAGGACCCAACGGCTAGACGGAAGAGGCTTCAGGGCCGCCTGGGAATGGTCCATGCATCGCACGCGCTTGGGGCGACTACCAGTGACAACCCCTTATCCCGCGACGCGTCCGATACACAGATAGTTCCAAGGCGGCCGAGGAGCCTCACCGCATAGCAATCGGGGTGCGAGGCGAGGGATGCGGCGAGAAGGACCCAACGGCTAGACGGAAGAGGCTTCAGGGCCACCTCGGAATGGTCCAAGCATCGGACGCGCTTGGGGCGACTACCAGTGACAACCCCTTATCCCGCGACGCGTCCGATACACAGATAGTTCCAAGGCGGCCGAGGAGCCTCACCGCATAGCAATCGGGGTGCGAGTCGAGGGATGCGGCGAGAAGGACCCAACGGCTAGACGGAAGAGGCTTCAGGGCCGCCTCGGAATGGTCCAAGCATCGGACGCGCTTGGGGCGACTACCAGTGACAACCCCTTATCCCGCGATGCGTCTGATACACAGATAGTTCCAAGGCGGCCGAGGAGCCTCACCGCATAGCAATCGGGGTGCGAGGCAAGGGATGCGGCGAGAAGGACCCAACGGCTAGACGGAAGAGGCTTCAGGGCCGCCTCGGAATGGTCCAAGCATCGGACGCGCTTGGGGCGACTACCGTTGCCAACCCCTTATCCCGCGATGCGTCTGATACACAGATAGTTCCGAGGCGGCCGAGGAGCCTCACCGCATAGCAATCGGGTTGCGAGGCAGATTATTGGGAAGGGAACCCCCTGGGATGCGGCTCAAGCAGTGCCCAAAGGGACTGGAATGCGGAATCACATCGAGAGACCCAAATGCTATACGAGGGCTCAAATCGAATTATCGATTTGGCCACGACATGGACGCATCGGAACGACTACCTTTGCCGAACCACTCGCAATTGCATCCATACCGAAACCAATAGACATTTCCGTTAGAGCCCTCGCATAGCATTCGGGAATCTCGCATGCCCCTCTAAATCGACCAATGCTGGCGCTCAACGAAAATCCGAGCGCTACCACCGTTCGAGCGCCAGCATTGGTCGAGTTAGAGGGGCACGGGGGAGAATGCTCCAGTCAACACCTCCCCTATATAAGTTATTTGTCCGATTCTCGCACAACCGTAGTCTGCCTCGTCGAATCAAACAACGGTCCCAGATTCCGACTTCCGTTCCGTAGAGACCCAAAAGCTAGATGGAGGCTCGCAAGAAAGAGAGTCGGCGCATAGCAATCGGGTTTCTCGAACGTTTAGGGACCGAGCTCACTTGCGGATAGGGCAAAATCCGCCAAGCAACCCAAAAGCTAGACGGGGGCTCGAATCGAATCGCCTAGGCGGCCACAACAACGACGTGTTGGATCGACTACCAGTGCCAAACCATTCAGCAAGACTAGTCTGTGTCGAGGCCGGATAGAGATTCTCAGAGAGCGCCCGTATAGCATTTAGGAGACCTGCCGCGTCCCTCACACTCGACAAATGGTGGTGCACGTTTATAAATCCGAGCGATCCCAACCCTTTCAAGCACCAACATCGGTCGAGATAGAGGGGCACGGAGGGGGCTGCGTGAGACAACACAGTCCCCTATATAAGTTATTTGTCCGATTCTCACACATCCGAAGAATGGTCATCAAATCGGACAACAGCCCAAACTTCCGACTTCCGTCCCAGAAAGCCCAAGAGCTATCTAAAACGTTCATGGCCGGAACTCGATCGCGGCTATACCAGTCCGCCAAGCAACCCAAAAGCTAGACTGGAGCTCTAGTCGAATCACCTCTGTGGCCATTGCAAGGACGTGTTGGAGCGACTACCATTGCCGAACCATTCCGCAGGTCGAGTCCATACCAAGGCCGCATAGAGATTCACGATGAGCTCCTGCATAGCAATCAGGAGACTTGCCGTGTCCATCACAATCGATAAATCCTGGTGCAAGATTTTTGCATCCGAGCGCTCCAACCAGTCGAGCACCAGCATCAATCGACATAAACGGGCACGGGGGGAGGATGCTCGAGAACACTACCTCCCCTATATAAGTTATTTGTCCGATTCTCAAGCAGCCGAAGTCTGGTCATCGAATCGGGTCAAAGACCACAACTTCCGACTTTACCCACAATGCAAGTCATCGAATCGAACATCGGCCCCCGAGTCGGACTCCATGCGTATGTCAGGTCATCGGACCCAAATTCCGCCTTCCTGCGCATGGCGGGCCATCAATATCAACTCGGTCATCGGACCCAAACTCCGCCTTTCTGCGCATGGCACGCCTTCAAATCGGTCATCGGACCCAAATTCCGCCTTCCTGTGCATGGCGGGCCATCAACATCAACTCGGTCATCGGACCCAAATTCCGCCTTTCTGCGCATGGCACGCCATCAACTCGGTCATCGGACCCAAATTCCGCCTTCCTGCGCATGGCAGGTCATCGGACACAAATTCAGACCTCGCCAATATGCCTACGTATCGAATCGGTCATCGGACCCAACTTCCGACTTCATCCATACTGTAGGGTCTTTGAGGTTGGCGCGGTGCGCTCAACCCGGGGAGTCGACCCATCGAAGCATACACCTCCCCTATATAAGCTATTTGTCCGATTCCCACACCTGTGTAGTTTGCACCTCTGACCAGGACATCGACCCCAACTTCCGAACTCGACTGCAACGACGGCACCAGCGCCTTGGTGCGCACCTTGCGACGCACAGTCCCAACATTCGCCTTCCTGCACATGGCAGGTCATCGGACCCAAATTCCGACCTCGCGAGTATGCCTACATATCGAATCGGTCATCGGACACAACTTCCGACTTCATCCATACCGTAGGGTCTTTGAGGTTGGCGCGGTGCGCTCAACCCGGGGAGTCGACCCAACGAAGCATACACCTCCCCTATATAAGCTATTTGTCCGATTCCCACACCTGTGTAGTTTGCACCTCCGATCAGGACATCGACCCCAACTTCCGAACTCGCCTGCAACGACCGAACCAGCGCCTTGGTGCGCACCTTGCAACGCACAGTGCCAACATTCGCCTTCCTGCACATGGCAGGTCATCGGACCCAAATTCCGACCTCGCGAGTATGCCTACATATCGAATCGGTCATCGGACCCAACTTCCGACTTCATCCATACCGTAGGGTCTTTGAGGTTGGCGCGGTGCGCTCAACCCGGGGAGTCGACCCAACGAAGCATACACCTCCCCTATATAAGCTATTTGTCCGATTCCCACACCTGTGTAGCTTGCACCTCCGATCAGGACATCGACCCCAACTTCCGAACTCGACTAAAAAGACCGCACCAGCACCTTGGTGTGCACCTTGCAACGCACAGTGCCAACATTCGCCTTCCTGCACATGGCAGGTCATCGGACCCAAATTCCGACCTCATGAGCATACCTACTAATCGAATCGGTCATCGGACCCAACTTCCGACTTCATCCATACCGTAGGGTCTTTGAGGTTGGCGCGGTGCGCTCAACCTGGGGAGTCGACCCATCGAAGCATACACCTCCCCTATATAAGCTATTTGTCCGATTCCGACACCTGTGTAGTTTGCACCTCCGCTCAGGACATCGACCCCAACTTCCGAACTCGCCTGCAACGACCGAACCAGCGCCTTGGTGCGCACCAAAAGTGCGCACTTTTGGAGGGCACTTTTGTGCGCTCCAAAGGTGCGCACTTTTGGAGGGCACTTTTGTGCGCTCCAAAGGTGCGCACTTTTGGAGGGCACTTTTTGGAGGGCACTTTTGTGCGCTCCAAAGGTGCGCACTTTTGGAGGGCACTTTTTGGAGGGCACTTTTCTGCGCTCCAAAGGTGCGCACTTTTGGAGGGCACTTTTTGGAGGGCACTTTTCTGCGCTCCAAAGGTGCGCACTTTTGGAGGGCACTTTTTGGAGGGCACTTTTCTGCGCTCCAAAGGTGCGCACTTTTGGAGGGCACTTTTGTGCACTCCAAAGGTGCACACTTTTGGAGGGCACTTTTTGGAGGGCACTTTTCTGCACTCCAAAGGTGCGCACTTTTGGAGGGCACTTTTTGGAGGGCACTTTTGTGCGCTCCAAAGGTGCGCACTTTTGGAGGGCACTTTTTGGAGGGCACTTTTGTGCGCTCCAAAGGTGCGCACTTTTGGAGGGCACTTTTGTGCACTCCAAAGGTGCGCACTTTTGGAGGGCACTTTTCCTGCGCTCCAAAGGTGCACACCTAGGTGAGCACCTTCGACCACACCTTGTAGCACACCAAACTCTGACTTTCGACTTCATCCGCAATGCAGGGTCTTTGAGGTTGGCGCAATGCGCACAACCAGGGGAGTCGACCCATCAAACCCAACACCTCCCCTATATAAGCTATTTGTCTGATTCTCATACATGCGTAGCCTGCAGGAGCAATTAGGACATCGACCCCAACTTTCGGCTTCTAAACGAAAACAAGGTCTTTGAGGTTGGTGTAATGCGAACAACTAGGGGAGTCAACCCATCAAACCCAACACCTCCCCTATATAAGCTATTTGTCTGATTCTCATACATGTGTAGTCTACAGGAGCAATTAGGACATCGACCCCAACTTTTGACTTCTTAACGAAAACAAGGTCTTTGAGGTTGACGTAATGCGCACAACCAGGGGAGTCGACCCATCAAACCCAACACCTCCCCTATATAAGCTATTTGTCCGATTCTCATACATGTGTAGCCTACAGGAGCCATTAGGACATTGACCCCAACTTTTGACTTCTTAACGAAAACAAGGTCTTTGAGGTTGGCGTAATGCGCACAACCAAGGGAGTTGACCCATCAAACCCAACACCTCCCCTATATAAGCTATTTGTCTGATTCTCATACATGTGTAGCCTGCAACAACGATTAGGACATCCACCCCAACTTCTGAATTCGTCTGCGTTGACCGCACCAAAGGTGCACGCCTTGGTGCTCACCAAAATCCGACTTCCGACTTCTTCTGCTATGCGGGGTCTTTGAGGTTGGCGCAGTGCGCACAACCAGGGGAGTCAACCCACCGAATGCAACACCTCCCCTATATAAGCTATTTGTCTGATTCTCATACATGCGTAGACTGCAGCAATGATTAGGACATCCACCCCAACTTTTGACTTCTTAAACAAGACAGGGTCTTTGAAGTTGGTGCAGTGCACACAACCAGGGGAGTCGACCCATCAAACGCAACACCTCCCCTATATAAAGCTATTTGTCCGATTCTCATACGTGTAGTCTGCAGCAGCGATTAGGACATCGACCCCAACTTCCGAATTCGTTTGCATTGACCGCACCAAAGGTGCACGCCTTGGTGTGCACCTTGGAGTGCACTTTGGTGCTCACCTCGGTGCACACTTTGGTGTGCACCTCGGTGTGCACCAAAGGTGCGCACCTTGGAGCGCACCAAAGGTGTACACTTTGGAGCGCACCACATAGGGTCTTTGAGAGGTTGGCGCAGTGCGCACACCAAGGTGGGTGTTGAGGTGCGTGCCGAGGTGGGTGGGTGCTAGGGTGCGCTCCATGGTGGGTGCCAGGGTGGGTGCGTGCTAGGGTGGATTCCAAAGAGGGTCATAGGGTGGGTGCCAAGGTGGGTTGGTGATATAGTGGGTTCAAAGGTGGGTACTAGGGTGGGTTCCAAGGTGGGTCACAAGTTGGGTGCCAGGATGCGTGGGTGTTAGGTTGGGTGCCAAGGTGGGCTCCTGCGTGGGTGGGTGCTAGGGTGGGTTTCAAGGTGGACGCGAGGGCGGGTGCCAAGGTGGGTAACAAGTTGGGTGTTAGGATGGGTGAGTGCTAGAGTGGGTGCCAAGGTGGGTGGGTGCTAAGGTGGATGCCAAGGTGGTTCACAGGGTGGGTGGGTTCTAGGGTGAGTTCCAAGGTGGGTCACAGGTTTAGTGCTAGGGTGCGTGTCAAGGCGGGTGTCGAGGTGCCTGGGTGCTAGGGTGTGGATGCCAATGTGGGTCATAGGGTGGGTACTAGGGTGGGCTGCAATGTGGGTGCCAAGGTGGGTAACATGCTCGGTTGGTTCTAAATTGGGTGTCAGGGTGGGTGTGCACCCACCTTGCCCGAGGTGGGTGCCAAGGTGCCAGTGTGGGTGGGTGCTAAGGTGGATGCCAAGGTGGGTGAGAAGGTGGGTGATAGGTTGAGTGGTAGGATGGGTGGGTGCCAAGATGGGTCACAGGGTGGGTGCAAGGGTGGGTAGGTGCTAGGGTTGGTGTCAGGGTGGGTGGGTGCTAGGTTGGGTTCCAAGGTGGGTGCGAGGGTGAGTGTCAAGGTGGGTCACAGGTTAGGTGCTAGGATGGGTGAGTGCTAGGGTGCAAAGGTGCCAGGGTGGGTGCTAGGATGGGTCGATGCTAGGGTGAGTGGCAAGGTGGGTCCACAAGTGTCAAGGTGGGTGCCGAGGTGGGTGCCAACTTGGGTTCCAAGGTGGGTGCCAAGTGGGCGACTGCTATGGTGGATGCCAAGGTGGGTCACGGGGTGGGTGCCAAGTTGCTAGGTTGTGTTCCAAGGTGGGTGCCAACGTGGCTGCTAGGGTGCGTGGGTTAAAGGGTGTGTCACAACGTGGGTGCCAGGATGGGTGCGCACCCACACTGGCCAAGACGGGTGCAAGGTTGGGTTCCAAGCCCGGTCACAGGCTGGGTGCTAGGATGGGTGGGTGCCAAGGTGGGCACCAGGGTGGGTGCACCCACCCTGGCCAAGGTGGGTCACGGGGTGGGTCCTAGGGTGGGTAACAGGGTGGGTACTAAGGTGCGTGCCAAGGTGGGTCATGGGGTGGGTGCCAAGGTGGGCACCAGGGTGGGTGTGCACCAACCCTAGCCAGGGTAGGTCACGGGGTGGTTGTCGGGGTGGGCGTCAAGGAGCCAAGGTGGGTGGCAAGTAGCCAAGTTGCGTGCCAAGGTGGGTGTCGGGGTGGGTGCCAAGGATCCAAGGTGGGTGCCAAGGAACCAAGGTGGGTGTCTGGGTGGGTGCCGAGGTGGGAGCCAGGGTGGGTCCCAAGGTGAGTGCAAAGGTGGGTGCCAGGGTCAAGGTGAGTGCCAATGTGGGTTCCAAGGTGCCAGGGTCAGGGTGAGTGCCAATGTGGGTTCAAAGGTGCTAAGTTGGGTGCGAGGTTGGGTGCGAGGGTGGGTGGGTGCCAAGGTGTGCTAGGTGGAAGCCCGGGTGGGTCGGCATCCCATGGGTGTCGAGTTGGGTGCCTGATGGGTGCTTCTTGTCAAGTTTTAGTCGTCGGGACTCATTTCGAGCCTTAGAGGTCGTTTCTTGTCCGGTTGCCCTGTCTTCGACCTGGGAACCCAATTTTGGTCCTCGGGTCCCATTTTTTTTTGTCTCGCATCCCACTTTTGGCCTGTGGCCTTTTCGGGGTCGATTCTCGTTTTGGGCATCAGAGCATGTTTCTTCTCCTAAAACCCAATATTTGTTTATTAAGTCTCGGAACACATTTTTGTTCTCGTGGACCCATCATGGGTCTTGGAACGCATTTGTGGTCCTTGGGTCCCATTTTGCATCCCGAAACTTGTGTTTTGGTGCTTGATCCCTATTTTGGGTGCCCACCTTGCACCAAGTGCGCACCCGGGGCAAACCGAGCGCCTTGGTGCACCGGGGCAAGATCGAGCGTGCACCCGAGGCGCCCCGAACATGCACCAAGGTGCACTCGGCCCACATGTGAGCGCAGGTCGTTGCGCCCGAGGTGGTGTGTGGGCACCGCGTTGCAGACGGGACACTGCACGCACACGACGCCCCGTCCAGGTGCACGCACGTAGGCCGGGCCGGGTGCACACCCGACGCCCTAGCAAGGTGCGCGCACCCGGGCAGGGCTCACACTTGGCGAACGGGGCGCACTTCGCGAGGGAGGGTGTGCACCTCGACGGGGGTGGGTGGCCGGGGTGGATTCGCACGTGGGTCGCGGTTTGCTAAGTACACACTGCGACAAGCTCATAACGGGTGCGATCATACCAGCGTTAGTGCACCGGATCCCATCAGAACTCCGCAGTTAAGCGCGCTTGGGCCGGAGTAGTACTAGGATGGGTGACCTCCCGGGAAGTCCCGGTGTTGCACCCTTTCTTAGTTTTTCGCCGGGCGTCGCAATGCTATTTGAATAAACCTTTTGCCCGTTTGCGTTCTCGTCGGGGCCGGGCCGGGCCGGGGTGCGCTGCCCGCACTACCGCGCGCGCGGGGGGCGACACCGAGCGCGCACCCGAGGCGCCCCGAGCACACAGGCCACGGTGCAACCCGGGCGTTGTGCGCGCACCCCGGTGCGCCCGAGGTGCTGCGCACGCACCCAGGTGAAATCGGTGTGCACCTCGGCCAGTGCGCGCTCGGTCGAGTCGCGCACGTTGGCCAAGGTGCACGGTGATGTTTCTTACTCTAAGGTTCCGCACCAGACGCCCGGGACAGGTGAGCGAAGCTGGGCGGGGCCGGGTGCGCGGCCGGGGCAGGTGCACGCAGCTGGAGAGAGCTTTGGAGCACACCAGAGGTGCGCACCTTGGAGCACACTTCGGAGCGCACCAATGATGCGCTCCATTCAAAAGTTTCCTGAAAAGGCAAAAAAAGTTGAGATTATAGAATTTCCCACTTGAGAGATTGTAAAAAAAAAAAATTTAAAATGAAGGAAACGCGGGTGCCAAGGTGTGCGCGCCCGGGTGCGCAGCCCAGCCAAGGTGTGCGCACCAAGGCGCCCACCCTGGCGAAGGTGCACGCAAGGTGCGCACCCGAGGCAAACCGGACAATTAACCCAACTTTCGACTTCGCGCGCACCTGCGCACCTTGGAGCGCACTTCGGAGCGCTCCTTGTTGCGCACCAATCTTGGGCACCTCGGAGTGCACCATGGCGCCCACCAAGGTGCGCACCCGGGGCAAACCGAGCTCCGACTTCGTGCGCACCTTGGAGCGCACGAAAGGTGCGCACCATGGCGCCCACCAAGGTGCGCAGCCCAGCCAAGGCGTGCGCATCAAGGTGCGCACCCTGGCGAAGGTGCGCACCCGGGGCAAACCGAGCTCCGACTTCGTGCGCACCTTGGAGCGCACAAAGGGTGCGCAACCCAGCCAAGGTGTGCGCACCCCGGGCAAACCGAGCTCCGAATCGTGCGCACCTTGGAGCACACTTCGGAGCCCTCCTTGGTGCGCACCGATGTTGCGCACCTCGGAGCGCACCCGGGGAAAACAATGCAATTAACCCGACTTTCGACTTCGTGGGCACCTCGGAGCGCTCTCGGGTTCGCACCTCGGAGCACACCGAGGTGCGCACCTTTGATGCGCTGCCTTCACCAATTTCGAGAAAAGGCAAGAAAACATTGAGAAGGTGTGCGCACCGAGGTGCCCACCCTGGCGAAGGTGCACGCGAGGTGCGCACCCGGGGCAAACCGGGCTCCGACTTCGTGCACGCCATGCTGCGCACCTTGGAGGGCCATGGTGCGCACCTTGGAGCACACTTCGGAGCGCTCAATGGTGCCCAACCCAGCCAAGGTGCCCACCGCGGCGAAGGTGCACGCGAGGTGCGCACCCGGGGCAAACCGGGCTCCGACTTCGTGCACGCCGCACCTTGGAGCACACTTCGGAGCGCTCCTTGGTGCGCACCAGGGCGCGCAACCCAGCCGAGGTGCCCACCCCGGCGAAGGTGCACGCGGGGTGCGCACCCGAGGCAAACCGGGCTCCGACTTCGTGCACGCCATGGTGCCCACCGCGGCGAAGGTGCACGCGAGGTGCGCACCCGGGGCAAACCGGGCTCCGACTTCGTGCACGCCGCACCTTGGAGCACACTTCGGAGCGCTCCTTGGTGCGCACCAGGGCGCGCAACCCAGCCGAGGTGCCCACCCCGGCGAAGGTGCACGCGAGGTGCGCACCCGGGGCAAACCGGGCTCCGACTTCGTGCACGCCATGGTGCCCACCGCGGCGAAGGTGCACGCGAGGTGCGCACCCGGGGCAAACCGGGCTCCGACTTCGTGCACGCCGCACCTTGGAGCACACTTCGGAGCGCTCCTTGGTGCGCACCATGGTGCCCACCAGGGCGCGCAACCCCGCCGAAGGTGCACGCGAGGTGCGCACCCGGGGCAAACCGGGCTCCGACTTCGTGCACGCCGCACCTTGGAGCACACTTCGGAGCGCTCCTTGGTGCGCACCAGGGCGCGCAACCCCGCCGAAGGTGCACGCGAGGTGCGCACCCGGGGCAAACCGGGCTCCGACTTCGTGCACGCCATGGTGCGCACCAGGGTGCCCACCGCGGCGAAGGTGCGCACCCGGGGCAAACCGGGCTCCGACTTCGTGCACGCCGCACCTTGGAGCACACTTCGGAGCGCTCCTTGGTGCGCACCAGGGCGCGCAACCCAGCCGAGGTGCCCACCCCGGCGAAGGTGCACGCGAGGTGCGCACCCGGGGCAAACCGGGCTCCGACTTCGTGCACGCCATGGTGCCCACCGCGGCGAAGGTGCGCACCCGGGGCAAACCGGGCTAGGACTTCGTGCACGCCGCACCTTGGAGCACACTTCGGAGCGCTCCTTGGTGCGCACCATGGTGCCCACCAGGCCGCGCAACCCAGCCAAGGTGTGCGCACCAAGGTGCACGCGAGGTGCGCACCCGGGGCAAACCGGGGTCCGGCTTCGTGCACGCCGCACCTTGGAGCACACATCGGGGCGCTCCCGGGTTCGCACCGGCGTTGCGCACCGTGGTGGGCACCTCGGAGCGCACCGTGGTGGGCACCTCGGAGCACACCAAGGTGGGCAGCGAGGTGCGCACCTTTGATGCGATGCCTTCACTAATTTCCATAAAAGGCAAAAGAAAACGAGATTTTAAAATTTCCGTTTTGAAAGATAGTGAGAAAAAGGGAATGCTGGTGCCATCTTGAGCCCGCCCTGGTGCGCAGCCCAGCCAAGGTGTGCGCACCAAGGTGCCCACCCTGGCGAAGGTGCGCGCCCGGGCAATTAACCCAACTTCCAACTTCGCGCGCGCCAGGGTGGGAGCGCACCCAACAACCGGGCCTGGGAAGAGCCAATGCGAGAAACCCCACCAAACGCTCTGACAAAAAAAGAGGGGGCGCTCCAGTAACCCCGCTTCGGAGCGCACCCTGGGCAAACCCAGCCAGGGTGCCCACCCCGGCCAAGGTGCAGGCGAGGTGCGCACCCGGGGCAAACCGGGCTCCGACAACGTGCACGCCGCACCTTGGAGCACACTTCGTAGCGCTCCCGGGTGCGCACCTCAGAGCACACCAAGGTGGGCAGCGAGGTGCGCACCTTTGATGCGCTGCCTTCACTAATTTCCAGAAAAGGCAAAAAAAAGAGGAGATTTTAAAATTTCCGTTTTGAAAGATAGTGAAAAAAACGGAACGCGGGTGCCATCTTGAGCCCGCCCTGGTGCACAGCCCAGGTAAGGTGCCCACCCTGGCAAAGGTGCGCACCCGGGCAATTAACCCTACTTCCGACTTCGTGCGCGCCAGGGTGGCAACCGGGCCTGGGAAGAGCCAATGCGAGAAACCCCACCAAACGCTCCGACAAAAAAAGAGGCGGCGCTCCAATAACCCCGCTTCGGAGCGCAGCCGGGGCAAACCCAGCCAAGGTGCCCACCCCGACGAAGGTGCACGCGAGGTGCGCACCCGGGGCAAACCGGGCTCCGACAACGTGCACGCAGCACCTTGGAGCACACTTCGAAGCACTCCCGGGTGCCCACCGGCGTTGCGCACCGTGGTGGGCAGCGAGGTGCGCACCTTTGATGCGCTGCCTTCACTAATTTCCAGAAAAGGCAAAAAAAAATGAGATTTTAAAATTTCCGTTTTGAAAGATAGTGAAAAAAACGGAACGCGGGTGCCATCTTGAGCCCGCCCTGGTGCGCAGCCCAGGCAAGGCATGCGCACCAAGGTGCCCACCCGCGGTGCACGCCCGGGGCAAACCGGGCTCCGACTTCGTGCAGGCCGCACCTTGGAGCACACTTCGGAGCGCTCCTTGGTGCGCACCATGGTGCCCACCAGGGCGCACCCGGGGCAAACCGGGCTCCGACTTCGTGCACGCCGCACCTTGGAGCACACATCGGAGCGCTCCCAGGTTCGCACCAGCGTTGCGCACCTTTGATGCGCTGCCTTCACTAATTTCCAGAAAAGGCAAAAAAAAACGATATTTTAAAATTTCCGTTCTGAAAGATAGTGAAAAAAACGGAACGCGGGTGCCATCTTGAGCCCTTCCTGGTGCGCAGCCCAGGCAAGTTGTGCGCACCAAGGTGCCCACCCTGGCGGAGGTGCGCGCCCGGGGCAAACCGGGCTCCGACTTCGTGCACTGCATGGTGCCCACCAAGGCGCGCAACCCAGCCAAGGTGCCCACCGCAGCGAAGGTGCACGCGAGGTGCGCACCCGAGGTGCACACCCGGGGCAAACCGAGCTCCGACTTCGTGCACGCCGCACCTTGGAGCACACTTCAGAGCGCTCCTTGGTGCGCACCAGGGCGCGCAACCCAGCCAAGGTGCTCACCCCGGCGAAGGTGCACGCGAGGTGCGCACCCGGGGCAAGCCGGGCTCGGACTTCGTGCACGCCGCACCTTGGAGCACACATCGGAGCGCTCCCGGGTTCGCACCAGCATTGCGCACCTTTGATGCGCTGCCTTCACTAATTTCCAGAAAAGGCAAAAAAAAAAAAAAAACGAGATTTTAAAATTTCCGTTTTGAAAGATAGTGAAAAAAACGGAACGCGGGTGCCATCTTGAGCCCGCCCTGGTGTGCAGCCCAGGCAAGTTGTGCGCACCAAGGCACCCACCCTGGCCAAGGTGGGTCACGGGGTGGGTCCTAGGGTGGGTAACGGGGTGGGTACTAAGGTGCGTGCCAAGGTGGGTCATGGGGTGGGTGCCAAGGTGGGCACCAGGGTGGGTGTGCACCAACCCTAGCCAGGGTAGGTCACGGGGTGGTTGTCGGGGTGGGCGTCAAGGAGCCAAGGTGGGTGGCAAGTAGCCAAGTTGCGTGCCAAGGTGGGTGTCGGGGTGGGTGCCAAGGATCCAAGGTGGGTGCCAAGGAACCAAGGTGGGTGTCTGGGTGGGTGCCGAGGTGGGAGCCAGGGTGGGTCCCAAGGTGAGTGCAAAGGTGGGTGCCAGGGTCAAGGTGAGTGCCAATGTGGGTTCCAAGGTGCCAGGGTCAGGGTGAGTGCCAATGTGGGTTCAAAGGTGCTAAGTTGGGTGCGAGGTTGGGTGCGAGGGTGGGTGGGTGCCAAGGTGTGCTAGGTGGAAGCCCGGGTGGGTCGGCATCCCATGGGTGTCGAGTTGGGTGCCTGATGGGTGCTTCTTGTCAAGTTTTAGTCGTCGGGACTCATTTCGAGCCTTAGAGGTCGTTTCTTGTCCGGTTGCCCTGTCTTCGACCTGGGAACCCAATTTTGGTCCTCGGGTCCCATTTTTTTTTGTCTCGCATCCCACTTTTGGCCTGTGGCCTTTTCGGGGTCGATTCTCGTTTTGGGCATCAGAGCATGTTTCTTCTCCTAAAACCCAATATTTGTTTATTAAGTCTCGGAACACATTTTTGTTCTCGTGGACCCATCATGGGTCTTGGAACGCATTTGTGGTCCTTGGGTCCCATTTTGCATCCCGAAACTTGTGTTTTGGTGCTTGATCCCTATTTTGGGTGCCCACCTTGCACCAAGTGCGCACCCGGGGCAAACCGAGCGCCTTGGTGCACCGGGGCAAGATCGAGCGTGCACCCGAGGCGCCCCGAACATGCACCAAGGTGCACTCGGCCCACATGTGAGCGCAGGTCGTTGCGCCCGAGGTGGTGTGTGGGCACCGCGTTGCAGACGGGACACTGCACGCACACGACGCCCCGTCCAGGTGCACGCACGTAGGCCGGGCCGGGTGCACACCCGACGCCCTAGCAAGGTGCGCGCACCCGGGCAGGGCTCACACTTGGCGAACGGGGCGCACTTCGCGAGGGAGGGTGTGCACCTCGACGGGGGTGGGTGGCCGGGGTGGATTCGCACGTGGGTCGCGGTTTGCTAAGTACACACTGCGACAAGCTCATAACGGGTGCGATCATACCAGCGTTAGTGCACCGGATCCCATCAGAACTCCGCAGTTAAGCGCGCTTGGGCCGGAGTAGTACTGGGATGGGTGACCTCCCGGGAAGTCCCGGTGTTGCACCCTTTTTTAGTTTTTCGCCGGGCGTCGCAATGCTATTTGAATAAACCTTTTGCCCGTTTGCGTTCTCGTCGGGGCCGGGCCGGGCCGGGGTGCGCTGCCCG
>NW_026728877.1:235000-255000 GCF_030272615.1 Cryptomeria japonica
GTGCACCGTGCACGCGACCGAGTAAGGCCACTCAGAGACATCCATTTCCCAGGCATATGCCCCCTACGCACTTTTGGTGGTGCACCCCGCACGAACAATCCCGCCTCGACCAGCCTGAACAATTCCCCTCTCGAAGGAAGGCCTCGGCCTTAATCGTCCACGACAAATAGCTCGACGAGGCATGAAGCACCCACGGGAGCCGGAGCACGACGATGCAGAGTCTCGGTTCACAGGAGCCTGGGAAGAACATCCCGTACGGAACCCTTTACCCGAAAACATCCGAACCGCACATGCTCGCGACAGTCCTGCCGTTAGAGAATGCACCGTGCACGCGACCGAGTAAGGCCACTCAGAGACATCCATTTCCCAGGTATATGCCCCCTACGCACTTTTGGTGGCGCAACTCGCACGAACAGTCCCACCTCGACCCCGTATACAAGCTTTTTTGCCTCGAAGAGTTCGTCGGAGACGAAGAAGCAACCTTCAGTGCAACCGTAGCACTCTTTTGTGCAACCGCCCAAACAACGCCCCCTCTACCCTCTGTCGAAACACTCGGCATTGCTGCTCCCTAAGGTGAGCTTCTCCTCATAGGCAATTCCGCTCTTATCCGGTCACGTTTGTGTGCCCGAATTTCGCAAGGCAACCTCCATGGGACATGGAAAAGACTCGAGAAGAGAGCTCGCTCACGGGAGAGAGAAGCCAAGGAGACCACGAGAGTGCTGAGAGTGGGACAGCGCTGAATAGGCGGGAGAAGCCTGCGCGTATAAACGGAGATATATATCCAATTGCAACGAAGGAACGTGCCAAAGATCGAGAACAATGGCAGAAATGCTAGTAACGTGCACTTCGGGACCAACGCATCACCGGAAGACAACCGCCAAACATCGAAAGAGTCGCGATGCTCCGCAACCTACGTGCAAAGCGGTCGCACACCGGGTAAGGGAGTGAGAGCCCCAAACATAGCTGGGCGAGGCGCTCACTCCGCTCTTTAATATCTCGTTAATACCGCCAAGGAAATGGCACAAGCACACACACACAAGCATCCTCGGAAGAGGACAGTTCGAGTGACAGGTCAAATCCAAGAGTTCCGAAGACTACCTCCAGGAACAATCGGGAACAAGACCGATTACAAGTCGTCGAGTCTGTTACTGGGCGAACACGAGATGCGCACAGGAAATCGATCAGCCCTCACAATGGCCCAAGGCCAGAGATCGGACTGCTACGATTTACCCCAACAATCATCGTGCCACTCTTCGCAGAGAGGTGATAGACGCCAACGAGCCCGCGCATAGCAATCGAGGTGTAAAAAGGGCGTTGAAGGCAGGAAGCCTGGACGAAAGAGGCTACGAGGTCACCTCGAAGCGGTCTAAGAATCGGGCGCACTTGGGGCGACTACCAGTGCCAACCCCTTATCCCGCGGTGCGTCCGACACACAGAAATTTCCAAGGCGGCCAAGGAGCCTCCCCGCATAGCAATCGGGGTGTGAGGTTACGGATGCAGCATTGATAGCAATCGAGGTGGGAGGCGAAGGATGCAGAAGTGAGAGCCGAGGGATGTAGCAGAGATAGCAATCGGGGTGTGTGATGCAGAAGAGATAGCAATCGAGGTGTGCGGTGGGAAGGGCCCAGCAGCCAGAATGCATGAAGCGACGGATGAAGCAGTGATGACAACCGGGCTGTGAGGAGAGGAGGGATGCAGCCAAGAAAGCAATCAGGGCTCGAGGCAAGGGATGCATCAAGGATAGCAATCATGTTGTGAGGCGAGATTCCAAAGGCTAAACGTGAGAGGCTGCAGGGTCGACTCAGAGAGGTCTATGCATGTGAGAGGCTGAAAGCAAGGTCAACTCGGAGCGGTCTATGCATCGGGCGCGCTTGGGGCGACTACCAGTGCCAACCCCTTATCCCGCGACGCGTCCGACAAAGAGAACGTTCCAAGGCGGCAGAGGAGGTTACCAGCCGAAGGATGCAGTAGCAATAACAGGTATAGTTCCGCGGCGGCCGAGAAGACTCACCGCATAGGAATCGGGATGCGAGGCGAGGGATGCGGCGGGAAGGCCCCGACGGCTAAACGGAAGAGGCTGCAGGGCCGCCTCGGAATGGTCCAAGCATCGGACGCGATTGGGACGACTACCAGTGCCAACCCCTTATCCCACGATGCGTCCGATACACAGATAGTTCCAAGGCGGCCGAGGAGCCTCACCGCATATCAATCGGGGTGCGAGGCGAGGGATGGGGCGGGAAGGCCCCAACGGCTAGACGGAAGAGGCTTCAGGGCCACCTCGGAATGCTCCAAGCATCGGACGCGCTTGGGGCGACTACCAGTGCCAACCCCTTATCCCGCGATGCGTCCGATACACAGATGGTTCCAAGGCGGCCGAGGAGCCTCACCGCATAGCAATCGGGGGTGCGAGGCGAGGGATGGGGCGGGAAGGCCCCAACGGCTAGACGGAAGAGGCTTCAGGGCCGCCTCGGAATGGTCCAAGCATCGGACGCGCTTGGGGCGACTACCAGTGACAACCCCTCATCCCGCGATGCGTCCGATACGAAGATGGTTCCAAGGCGGCCGAGGAGCCTCACCGCATAGCAATCGGGGTGCGAGGTGGGGGATGCGGCGAGATGGCCCCAACGGCTAGACGGAAGAGGCCACAGGGCCGCGTCGGAATAGTCCAAGCATCGGACGCGCTTGGGGCGACTACCAGTGACAACCCCTTATCCCGCGATGCGTCCGATACGAAGATAGTTCCAAGGCGGCCGAGGAGCCTCACCGCATAGCAATCCGGGTGCGAGGTGGGGGATGCGGCGAGATGGCCCCAACGGCTAGACGGAAGAGGCTGCAGGGCCGCCTCGGAATAGTCCAAGCATCGGACGCGCTTGGGGCGACTACCAGTGACAACCCCTTATCCCGCGATGCTTCCGATACGAAGACAGTTCCAAGGCGGCCGAGGAGCCTCACCGCATAGCAATGGGGGTGCGAGGTGAGGGATGCGGCGAGATGGCCCCAACGGCTAGACGGAAGAGGCCACAGGGCCGCCTCGGAATAGTCCAAGCATCGGACGCGCTTGGGGCGACTACCAGTGACAACCCCTTATCCCGCGATGCATCCGATACGAAGATAGTTCCCAGGCGGCCGAGGAGCCTCACCGCATAGCAATCGGGGTGCGAGGCGAGGGATGCGGCGAGATGGCCCCAAAGGGTAGACGGAAGAGGCTGCGGGGCCGCCTCGGAATAGTCCAAGCATCGAACGCGCTTGGGGCGACTACCACTGCCAACCCCTTATCCCGCGATGCGTCCGATACACAGATAGTTCCGAGGCGGCCGAGGAGCTGGGGGATGCGGCGAGATGGCCCCAACGGCTAGACGGAAGAGGCTGCAGGGCCGCCTCGGAATAGTCCAAGCATCGGACGCGCTTGGGGCGACTACCAGTGACAACCCCTTATCCCGCGATGCGTCCGATACACAGATAGTTCCGAGGCGGCCAAGGAGCCTCACCGCATAGCAATCGTGGTGCGAGGTGGGGGATGCAGCGAGATGGCCCCAACGGCTAGACGGAAGAGGCTGCAGGGCCGCCTCGGAATGGTCCAAGCATCGGACGCGCTTGGGGCGACTACCACTGCCAACCCCTTATCCCGCGATGCGTCCGATACACAGATAGTTCCAAGGCGGCCGAGGAGCCTCACCGAATAGCAATCGGGGTGCGAGGCGAGGGATGCGGCGAGAAAGCCCCAACGGCTAGAGGGAAGAGGCTTCAGGTCCGCCTCGGAATGGTCCAAGCATCGGACGCGCTTGGGGCGACTACCAGTGACAACCCCTTATCCCGCGACGCGTCCGATACACAGATAGTTCCAAGGCGGCCGAGGAGCCTCACCGCATAGCAATCGGGGTGCGAGGCGAGGGATGCGGCGAGAAGGACCCAACGGCTAGACGGAAGAGGCTTCAGGGCCGCCTCGGAATGGTCCAAGCATCGGACGCGCTTGGGGCGACTACCAGTGACAACCCCTTATCCCGCGACGCGTCCGATACACAGATAGTTCCAAGGCGGCCGAGGAGCCTCACCGCATAGCAATCGGGGTGCGAGGCGAGGGATGCGGCGAGAAGGACCCAACGGCTAGACGGAAGAGGCTTCAGGTCCGCCTCGGAATGGTCCAAGCATCGGACGCGCTTGGGGCGACTACCAGTGACAACCCCTTATCCCGCGACGCGTCCGATACACAGATAGTTCCAAGGCGGCCGAGGAGCCTCACCGCATAGCAATCGGGGTGCGAGGCGAGGGATGCGGCGAGAAGGACCCAACGGCTAGACGGAAGAGGCTTCAGGGCCGCCTCGGAATGGTCCAAGCATCGGACGCGCTTGGGGCGACTACCAGTGACAACCCCTTATCCCGCGATGCGTCCGATACACAGATAGTTCCAAGGCGGCCGAGGAGCCTCACCGCATAGCAATCGGGGTGCGAGGCGAGGGATGCGGCGAGAAGGACCCAACGGCTAGACGGAAGAGGCTTCAGGGCCGCCTCGGAATGGTCCAAGCATCGGACGCGCTTGGGGCGACTACCAGTGACAACCCCTTATCCCGCGACGCGTCCGATACACAGATAGTTCCAAGGCGGCCGAGGAGCCTCACCGCATAGCAATCGGGGTGCGAGGCGAGGGATGCGGCAAGAAGGACCCAACGGCTAGACGGAAGAGGCTTCAGGGCCGCCTCGGAATGGTCCAAGCATCGGACGCGCTTGGGGCGACTACCAGTGACAACCCCTTATCCCGCGACGCGTCCGATACACAGATAGTTCCAAGGCGGCCGAGGAGCCTCACCGCATAGCAATCGGGGTGCGAGGCGAGGGATGCGGCGAGAAGGACCCAACGGCTAGACGGAAGAGGCTTCAGGTCCGCCTCGGAATGGTCCAAGCATCGGACGCGCTTGGGGCGACTACCAGTGACAACCCCTTATCCCGCGACGCGTCCGATACACAGATAGTTCCAAGGCGGCCGAGGAGCCTCACCGCATAGCAATCGGGGTGCGAGGCGAGGGATGCGGCGAGAAGGACCCAACGGCTAGACGGAAGAGGCTTCAGGGCCGCCTCGGAATGGTCCAAGCATCGGACGCGCTTGGGGCGACTACCAGTGACAACCCCTTATCCCGCGACGCGTCCGATACACAGATAGTTCCAAGGCGGCCGAGGAGCCTCACCGCATAGCAATCGGGGTGCGAGGCGAGGGATGCGGCGAGAAGGACCCAACGGCTAGACGGAAGAGGCTTCAGGGCCGCCTCGGAATGGTCCAAGCATCGGACGCGCTTGGGGCGACTACCAGTGACAACCCCTTATCCCGCGATGCGTCCGATACACAGATAGTTCCAAGGCGGCCGAGGAGCCTCACCGCATAGCAATCGGGGTGCGAGGCGAGGGATGCGGCGAGAAGGACCCAACGGCTAGACGGAAGAGGCTTCAGGGCCGCCTCGGAATGGTCCAAGCATCGGACGCGCTTGGGGCGACTACCAGTGACAACCCCTTATCCCGCGACGCGTCCGATACACAGATAGTTCCAAGGCGGCCGAGGAGCCTCACCGCATAGCAATCGGGGTGCGAGGCGAGGGATGCGGCGAGAAGGACCCAACGGCTAGACGGAAGAGGCTTCAGGGCCGCCTCGGAATGGTCCAAGCATCGGACGCGCTTGGGGCGACTACCAGTGACAACCCCTTATCCCGCGACGCGTCCGATACACAGATAGTTCCAAGGCGGCCGAGGAGCCTCACCGCATAGCAATCGGGGTGCGAGGCGAGGGATGCGGCGAGAAGGACCCAACGGCTAGACGGAAGAGGCTTCAGGGCCGCCTCGGAATGGTCCAAGCATCGGACGCGCTTGGGGCGACTACCAGTGACAACCCCTTATCCCGCGACGCGTCCGATACACAGATAGTTCCAAGGCGGCCGAGGAGCCTCACCGCATAGCAATCGGGGTGCGAGGCGAGGGATGCGGCGAGAAGGACCCAACGGCTAGACGGAAGAGGCTTCAGGGCCGCCTGGGAATGGTCCATGCATCGCACGCGCTTGGGGCGACTACCAGTGACAACCCCTTATCCCGCGACGCGTCCGATACACAGATAGTTCCAAGGCGGCCGAGGAGCCTCACCGCATAGCAATCGGGGTGCGAGGCGAGGGATGCGGCGAGAAGGACCCAACGGCTAGACGGAAGAGGCTTCAGGGCCGCCTCGGAATGGTCCAAGCATCGGACGCGCTTGGGGCGACTACCAGTGACAACCCCTTATCCCGCGACGCGTCCGATACACAGATAGTTCCAAGGCGGCCGAGGAGCCTCACCGCATAGCAATCGGGGTGCGAGTCGAGGGATGCGGCGAGAAGGACCCAACGGCTAGACGGAAGAGGCTTCAGGGCCGCCTCGGAATGGTCCAAGCATCGGACGCGCTTGGGGCGACTACCAGTGACAACCCCTTATCCCGCGATGCGTCTGATACACAGATAGTTCCAAGGCGGCCGAGGAGCCTCACCGCATAGCAATCGGGGTGCGAGGCAAGGGATGCGGCGAGAAGGACCCAACGGCTAGACGGAAGAGGCTTCAGGGCCGCCTCGGAATGGTCCAAGCATCGGACGCGCTTGGGGCGACTACCGTTGCCAACCCCTTATCCCGCGATGCGTCTGATACACAGATAGTTCCGAGGCGGCCGAGGAGCCTCACCGCATAGCAATCGGGTTGCGAGGCAGATTATTGGGAAGGGAACCCCCTGGGATGCGGCTCAAGCAGTGCCCAAAGGGACTGGAATGCGGAATCACATCGAGAGACCCAAATGCTATACGAGGGCTCAAATCGAATTATCGATTTGGCCACGACATGGACGCATCGGAACGACTACCTTTGCCGAACCACTCGCAATTGCATCCATACCGAAACCAATAGACATTTCCGTTAGAGCCCTCGCATAGCATTCGGGAATCTCGCATGCCCCTCTAAATCGACCAATGCTGGCGCTCAACGAAAATCCGAGCGCTACCACCGTTCGAGCGCCAGCATTGGTCGAGTTAGAGGGGCACGGGGGAGAATGCTCCAGTCAACACCTCCCCTATATAAGTTATTTGTCCGATTCTCGCACAACCGTAGTCTGCCTCGTCGAATCAAACAACGGTCCCAGATTCCGACTTCCGTTCCGTAGAGACCCAAAAGCTAGATGGAGGCTCGCAAGAAAGAGAGTCGGCGCATAGCAATCGGGTTTCTCGAACGTTTAGGGACCGAGCTCACTTGCGGATAGGGCAAAATCCGCCAAGCAACCCAAAAGCTAGACGGGGGCTCGAATCGAATCGCCTAGGCGGCCACAACAACGACGTGTTGGATCGACTACCAGTGCCAAACCATTCAGCAAGACTAGTCTGTGTCGAGGCCGGATAGAGATTCTCAGAGAGCGCCCGTATAGCATTTAGGAGACCTGCCGCGTCCCTCACACTCGACAAATGGTGGTGCACGTTTATAAATCCGAGCGATCCCAACCCTTTCAAGCACCAACATCGGTCGAGATAGAGGGGCACGGAGGGGGCTGCGTGAGACAACACAGTCCCCTATATAAGTTATTTGTCCGATTCTCACACATCCGAAGAATGGTCATCAAATCGGACAACAGCCCAAACTTCCGACTTCCGTCCCAGAAAGCCCAAGAGCTATCTAAAACGTTCATGGCCGGAACTCGATCGCGGCTATACCAGTCCGCCAAGCAACCCAAAAGCTAGACTGGAGCTCTAGTCGAATCACCTCTGTGGCCATTGCAAGGACGTGTTGGAGCGACTACCATTGCCGAACCATTCCGCAGGTCGAGTCCATACCAAGGCCGCATAGAGATTCACGATGAGCTCCTGCATAGCAATCAGGAGACTTGCCGTGTCCATCACAATCGATAAATCCTGGTGCAAGATTTTTGCATCCGAGCGCTCCAACCAGTCGAGCACCAGCATCAATCGACATAAACGGGCACGGGGGGAGGATGCTCGAGAACACTACCTCCCCTATATAAGTTATTTGTCCGATTCTCAAGCAGCCGAAGTCTGGTCATCGAATCGGGTCAAAGACCACAACTTCCGACTTTACCCACAATGCAAGTCATCGAATCGAACATCGGCCCCCGAGTCGGACTCCATGCGTATGTCAGGTCATCGGACCCAAATTCCGCCTTCCTGCGCATGGCGGGCCATCAATATCAACTCGGTCATCGGACCCAAACTCCGCCTTTCTGCGCATGGCACGCCTTCAAATCGGTCATCGGACCCAAATTCCGCCTTCCTGTGCATGGCGGGCCATCAACATCAACTCGGTCATCGGACCCAAATTCCGCCTTTCTGCGCATGGCACGCCATCAACTCGGTCATCGGACCCAAATTCCGCCTTCCTGCGCATGGCAGGTCATCGGACACAAATTCAGACCTCGCCAATATGCCTACGTATCGAATCGGTCATCGGACCCAACTTCCGACTTCATCCATACTGTAGGGTCTTTGAGGTTGGCGCGGTGCGCTCAACCCGGGGAGTCGACCCATCGAAGCATACACCTCCCCTATATAAGCTATTTGTCCGATTCCCACACCTGTGTAGTTTGCACCTCTGACCAGGACATCGACCCCAACTTCCGAACTCGACTGCAACGACGGCACCAGCGCCTTGGTGCGCACCTTGCGACGCACAGTCCCAACATTCGCCTTCCTGCACATGGCAGGTCATCGGACCCAAATTCCGACCTCGCGAGTATGCCTACATATCGAATCGGTCATCGGACACAACTTCCGACTTCATCCATACCGTAGGGTCTTTGAGGTTGGCGCGGTGCGCTCAACCCGGGGAGTCGACCCAACGAAGCATACACCTCCCCTATATAAGCTATTTGTCCGATTCCCACACCTGTGTAGTTTGCACCTCCGATCAGGACATCGACCCCAACTTCCGAACTCGCCTGCAACGACCGAACCAGCGCCTTGGTGCGCACCTTGCAACGCACAGTGCCAACATTCGCCTTCCTGCACATGGCAGGTCATCGGACCCAAATTCCGACCTCGCGAGTATGCCTACATATCGAATCGGTCATCGGACCCAACTTCCGACTTCATCCATACCGTAGGGTCTTTGAGGTTGGCGCGGTGCGCTCAACCCGGGGAGTCGACCCAACGAAGCATACACCTCCCCTATATAAGCTATTTGTCCGATTCCCACACCTGTGTAGCTTGCACCTCCGATCAGGACATCGACCCCAACTTCCGAACTCGACTAAAAAGACCGCACCAGCACCTTGGTGTGCACCTTGCAACGCACAGTGCCAACATTCGCCTTCCTGCACATGGCAGGTCATCGGACCCAAATTCCGACCTCATGAGCATACCTACTAATCGAATCGGTCATCGGACCCAACTTCCGACTTCATCCATACCGTAGGGTCTTTGAGGTTGGCGCGGTGCGCTCAACCTGGGGAGTCGACCCATCGAAGCATACACCTCCCCTATATAAGCTATTTGTCCGATTCCGACACCTGTGTAGTTTGCACCTCCGCTCAGGACATCGACCCCAACTTCCGAACTCGCCTGCAACGACCGAACCAGCGCCTTGGTGCGCACCAAAAGTGCGCACTTTTGGAGGGCACTTTTGTGCGCTCCAAAGGTGCGCACTTTTGGAGGGCACTTTTGTGCGCTCCAAAGGTGCGCACTTTTGGAGGGCACTTTTTGGAGGGCACTTTTGTGCGCTCCAAAGGTGCGCACTTTTGGAGGGCACTTTTTGGAGGGCACTTTTCTGCGCTCCAAAGGTGCGCACTTTTGGAGGGCACTTTTTGGAGGGCACTTTTCTGCACTCCAAAGGTGCGCACTTTTGGAGGGCACTTTTTGGAGGGCACTTTTCTGCGCTCCAAAGGTGCGCACTTTTGGAGGGCACTTTTTGGAGGGCACTTTTCTGCGCTCCAAAGGTGCGCACTTTTGGAGGGCACTTTTGTGCACTCCAAAGGTGCACACTTTTGGAGGGCACTTTTTGGAGGGCACTTTTCTGCACTCCAAAGGTGCGCACTTTTGGAGGGCACTTTTTGGAGGGCACTTTTGTGCGCTCCAAAGGTGCGCACTTTTGGAGGGCACTTTTTGGAGGGCACTTTTGTGCGCTCCAAAGGTGCGCACTTTTGGAGGGCACTTTTGTGCACTCCAAAGGTGCGCACTTTTGGAGGGCACTTTTCCTGCGCTCCAAAGGTGCACACCTAGGTGAGCACCTTCGACCACACCTTGTAGCACACCAAACTCTGACTTTCGACTTCATCCGCAATGCAGGGTCTTTGAGGTTGGCGCAATGCGCACAACCAGGGGAGTCGACCCATCAAACCCAACACCTCCCCTATATAAGCTATTTGTCTGATTCTCATACATGCGTAGCCTGCAGGAGCAATTAGGACATCGACCCCAACTTTCGGCTTCTAAACGAAAACAAGGTCTTTGAGGTTGGTGTAATGCGAACAACTAGGGGAGTCAACCCATCAAACCCAACACCTCCCCTATATAAGCTATTTGTCTGATTCTCATACATGTGTAGTCTACAGGAGCAATTAGGACATCGACCCCAACTTTTGACTTCTTAACGAAAACAAGGTCTTTGAGGTTGACGTAATGCGCACAACCAGGGGAGTCGACCCATCAAACCCAACACCTCCCCTATATAAGCTATTTGTCCGATTCTCATACATGTGTAGCCTACAGGAGCCATTAGGACATTGACCCCAACTTTTGACTTCTTAACGAAAACAAGGTCTTTGAGGTTGGCGTAATGCGCACAACCAAGGGAGTTGACCCATCAAACCCAACACCTCCCCTATATAAGCTATTTGTCTGATTCTCATACATGTGTAGCCTGCAACAACGATTAGGACATCCACCCCAACTTCTGAATTCGTCTGCGTTGACCGCACCAAAGGTGCACGCCTTGGTGCTCACCAAAATCCGACTTCCGACTTCTTCTGCTATGCGGGGTCTTTGAGGTTGGCGCAGTGCGCACAACCAGGGGAGTCAACCCACCGAATGCAACACCTCCCCTATATAAGCTATTTGTCTGATTCTCATACATGCGTAGACTGCAGCAATGATTAGGACATCCACCCCAACTTTTGACTTCTTAAACAAGACAGGGTCTTTGAAGTTGGTGCAGTGCACACAACCAGGGGAGTCGACCCATCAAACGCAACACCTCCCCTATATAAAGCTATTTGTCCGATTCTCATACGTGTAGTCTGCAGCAGCGATTAGGACATCGACCCCAACTTCCGAATTCGTTTGCATTGACCGCACCAAAGGTGCACGCCTTGGTGTGCACCTTGGAGTGCACTTTGGTGCTCACCTCGGTGCACACTTTGGTGTGCACCTCGGTGTGCACCAAAGGTGCGCACCTTGGAGCGCACCAAAGGTGTACACTTTGGAGCGCACCACATAGGGTCTTTGAGAGGTTGGCGCAGTGCGCACACCAAGGTGGGTGTTGAGGTGCGTGCCGAGGTGGGTGGGTGCTAGGGTGCGCTCCATGGTGGGTGCCAGGGTGGGTGCGTGCTAGGGTGGATTCCAAAGAGGGTCATAGGGTGGGTGCCAAGGTGGGTTGGTGATATAGTGGGTTCAAAGGTGGGTACTAGGGTGGGTTCCAAGGTGGGTCACAAGTTGGGTGCCAGGATGCGTGGGTGTTAGGTTGGGTGCCAAGGTGGGCTCCTGCGTGGGTGGGTGCTAGGGTGGGTTTCAAGGTGGACGCGAGGGCGGGTGCCAAGGTGGGTAACAAGTTGGGTGTTAGGATGGGTGAGTGCTAGAGTGGGTGCCAAGGTGGGTGGGTGCTAAGGTGGATGCCAAGGTGGTTCACAGGGTGGGTGGGTTCTAGGGTGAGTTCCAAGGTGGGTCACAGGTTTAGTGCTAGGGTGCGTGTCAAGGCGGGTGTCGAGGTGCCTGGGTGCTAGGGTGTGGATGCCAATGTGGGTCATAGGGTGGGTACTAGGGTGGGCTGCAATGTGGGTGCCAAGGTGGGTAACATGCTCGGTTGGTTCTAAATTGGGTGTCAGGGTGGGTGTGCACCCACCTTGCCCGAGGTGGGTGCCAAGGTGCCAGTGTGGGTGGGTGCTAAGGTGGATGCCAAGGTGGGTGAGAAGGTGGGTGATAGGTTGAGTGGTAGGATGGGTGGGTGCCAAGATGGGTCACAGGGTGGGTGCAAGGGTGGGTAGGTGCTAGGGTTGGTGTCAGGGTGGGTGGGTGCTAGGTTGGGTTCCAAGGTGGGTGCGAGGGTGAGTGTCAAGGTGGGTCACAGGTTAGGTGCTAGGATGGGTGAGTGCTAGGGTGCAAAGGTGCCAGGGTGGGTGCTAGGATGGGTCGATGCTAGGGTGAGTGGCAAGGTGGGTCCACAAGTGTCAAGGTGGGTGCCGAGGTGGGTGCCAACTTGGGTTCCAAGGTGGGTGCCAAGTGGGCGACTGCTATGGTGGATGCCAAGGTGGGTCACGGGGTGGGTGCCAAGTTGCTAGGTTGTGTTCCAAGGTGGGTGCCAACGTGGCTGCTAGGGTGCGTGGGTTAAAGGGTGTGTCACAACGTGGGTGCCAGGATGGGTGCGCACCCACACTGGCCAAGACGGGTGCAAGGTTGGGTTCCAAGCCCGGTCACAGGCTGGGTGCTAGGATGGGTGGGTGCCAAGGTGGGCACCAGGGTGGGTGCACCCACCCTGGCCAAGGTGGGTCACGGGGTGGGTCCTAGGGTGGGTAACAGGGTGGGTACTAAGGTGCGTGCCAAGGTGGGTCATGGGGTGGGTGCCAAGGTGGGCACCAGGGTGGGTGTGCACCAACCCTAGCCAGGGTAGGTCACGGGGTGGTTGTCGGGGTGGGCGTCAAGGAGCCAAGGTGGGTGGCAAGTAGCCAAGTTGCGTGCCAAGGTGGGTGTCGGGGTGGGTGCCAAGGATCCAAGGTGGGTGCCAAGGAACCAAGGTGGGTGTCTGGGTGGGTGCCGAGGTGGGAGCCAGGGTGGGTCCCAAGGTGAGTGCAAAGGTGGGTGCCAGGGTCAAGGTGAGTGCCAATGTGGGTTCCAAGGTGCCAGGGTCAGGGTGAGTGCCAATGTGGGTTCAAAGGTGCTAAGTTGGGTGCGAGGTTGGGTGCGAGGGTGGGTGGGTGCCAAGGTGTGCTAGGTGGAAGCCCGGGTGGGTCGGCATCCCATGGGTGTCGAGTTGGGTGCCTGATGGGTGCTTCTTGTCAAGTTTTAGTCGTCGGGACTCATTTCGAGCCTTAGAGGTCGTTTCTTGTCCGGTTGCCCTGTCTTCGACCTGGGAACCCAATTTTGGTCCTCGGGTCCCATTTTTTTTTGTCTCGCATCCCACTTTTGGCCTGTGGCCTTTTCGGGGTCGATTCTCGTTTTGGGCATCAGAGCATGTTTCTTCTCCTAAAACCCAATATTTGTTTATTAAGTCTCGGAACACATTTTTGTTCTCGTGGACCCATCATGGGTCTTGGAACGCATTTGTGGTCCTTGGGTCCCATTTTGCATCCCGAAACTTGTGTTTTGGTGCTTGATCCCTATTTTGGGTGCCCACCTTGCACCAAGTGCGCACCCGGGGCAAACCGAGCGCCTTGGTGCACCGGGGCAAGATCGAGCGTGCACCCGAGGCGCCCCGAACATGCACCAAGGTGCACTCGGCCCACATGTGAGCGCAGGTCGTTGCGCCCGAGGTGGTGTGTGGGCACCGCGTTGCAGACGGGACACTGCACGCACACGACGCCCCGTCCAGGTGCACGCACGTAGGCCGGGCCGGGTGCACACCCGACGCCCTAGCAAGGTGCGCGCACCCGGGCAGGGCTCACACTTGGCGAACGGGGCGCACTTCGCGAGGGAGGGTGTGCACCTCGACGGGGGTGGGTGGCCGGGGTGGATTCACACGTGGGTCGCGGTTTGCTAAGTACACACTGCGACAAGCTCATAACGGGTGCGATCATACCAGCGTTAGTGCACCGGATCCCATCAGAACTCCGCAGTTAAGCGCGCTTGGGCCGGAGTAGTACTGGGATGGGTGACCTCCCGGGAAGTCCCGGTGTTGCACCCTTTCTTAGTTTTTCGCCGGGCGTCGCAATGCTATTTGAATAAACCTTTTGCCCGTTTGCGTTCTCGTCGGGGCCGGGCCGGGCCGGGGTGCGCTGCCCGCACTACCGCGCGCGCGGGGGGCGACACCGAGCGCGCACCCGAGGCGCCCCGAGCACACAGGCCACGGTGCAACCCGGGCGTTGTGCGCGCACCCCGGTGCGCCCGAGGTGCTGCGCGCGCACCCAGGTGAAATCGGTGTGCACCTCGGCCAGTGCGCGCTCGGTCGAGTCGCGCACGTTGGCCAAGGTGCACGGTGATGTTTCTTACTCTAAGGTTCCGCACCAGACGCCCGGGACAGGTGAGCGAAGCTGGGCGGGGCCGGGTGCGCGGCCGGGGCAGGTGCACGCAGCTGGAGAGAGCTTTGGAGCACACCAGAGGTGCGCACCTTGGAGCACACTTCGGAGCGCACCAATGATGCGCTCCATTCAAAAGTTTCCTGAAAAGGCAAAAAAAGTTGAGATTATAGAATTTCCCACTTGAGAGATTGTAAAAAAAAAAAATTTAAAATGAAGGAAACGCGGGTGCCAAGGTGTGCGCGCCCGGGTGCGCAGCCCAGCCAAGGTGTGCGCACCAAGGCGCCCACCCTGGCGAAGGTGCACGCAAGGTGCGCACCCGAGGCAAACCGGACAATTAACCCAACTTTCGACTTCGCGCGCACCTGCGCACCTTGGAGCGCACTTCGGAGCGCTCCTTGGTGCGCACCAATCTTGGGCACCTCGGAGTGCACCATGGCGCCCACCAAGGTGCGCACCCGGGGCAAACCGAGCTCCGACTTCGTGCGCACCTTGGAGCGCACGAAAGGTGCGCACCATGGCGCCCACCAAGGTGCGCAGCCCAGCCAAGGCGTGCGCATCAAGGTGCGCACCCTGGCGAAGGTGCGCACCCGGGGCAAACCGAGCTCCGACTTCGTGCGCACCTTGGAGCGCACAAAGGGTGCGCAACCCAGCCAAGGTGTGCGCACCCCGGGCAAACCGAGCTCCGAATCGTGCGCACCTTGGAGCACACTTCGGAGCCCTCCTTGGTGCGCACCGATGTTGCGCACCTCGGAGCGCACCCGGGGAAAACAATGCAATTAACCCGACTTTCGACTTCGTGGGCACCTCGGAGCGCTCTCGGGTTCGCACCTCGGAGCACACCGAGGTGCGCACCTTTGATGCGCTGCCTTCACCAATTTCCAGAAAAGGCAAGAAAACATTGAGAAGGTGTGCGCACCGAGGTGCCCACCCTGGCGAAGGTGCACGCGAGGTGCGCACCCGGGGCAAACCGGGCTCCGACTTCGTGCACGCCATGCTGCGCACCTTGGAGGGCCATGGTGCGCACCTTGGAGCACACTTCGGAGCGCTCAATGGTGCCCAACCCAGCCAAGGTGCCCACCGCGGCGAAGGTGCACGCGAGGTGCGCACCCGGGGCAAACCGGGCTCCGACTTCGTGCACGCCGCACCTTGGAGCACACTTCGGAGCGCTCCTTGGTGCGCACCAGGGCGCGCAACCCAGCCGAGGTGCCCACCCCGGCGAAGGTGCACGCGGGGTGCGCACCCGGGGCAAACCGGGCTCCGACTTCGTGCACGCCATGGTGCCCACCGCGGCGAAGGTGCACGCGAGGTGCGCACCCGGGGCAAACCGGGCTCCGACTTCGTGCACGCCGCACCTTGGAGCACACTTCGGAGCGCTCCTTGGTGCGCACCAGGGCGCGCAACCCAGCCGAGGTGCCCACCCCGGCGAAGGTGCACGCGAGGTGCGCACCCGGGGCAAACCGGGCTCCGACTTCGTGCACGCCATGGTGCCCACCGCGGCGAAGGTGCACGCGAGGTGCGCACCCGGGGCAAACCGGGCTCCGACTTCGTGCACGCCGCACCTTGGAGCACACTTCGGAGCGCTCCTTGGTGCGCACCATGGTGCCCACCAGGGCGCGCAACCCCGCCGAAGGTGCACGCGAGGTGCGCACCCGGGGCAAACCGGGCTCCGACTTCGTGCACGCCGCACCTTGGAGCACACTTCGGAGCGCTCCTTGGTGCGCACCAGGGCGCGCAACCCCGCCGAAGGTGCACGCGAGGTGCGCACCCGGGGCAAACCGGGCTCCGACTTCGTGCACGCCATGGTGCGCACCAGGGTGCCCACCGCGGCGAAGGTGCGCACCCGGGGCAAACCGGGCTCCGACTTCGTGCACGCCGCACCTTGGAGCACACTTCGGAGCGCTCCTTGGTGCGCACCAGGGCGCGCAACCCAGCCGAGGTGCCCACCCCGGCGAAGGTGCACGCGAGGTGCGCACCCGGGGCAAACCGGGCTCCGACTTCGTGCACGCCATGGTGCCCACCGCGGCGAAGGTGCGCACCCGGGGCAAACCGGGCTAGGACTTCGTGCACGCCGCACCTTGGAGCACACTTTGGAGCGCTCCTTGGTGCGCACCATGGTGCCCACCAGGCCGCGCAACCCAGCCAAGGTGTGCGCACCAAGGTGCACGCGAGGTGCGCACCCGGGGCAAACCGGGGTCCGGCTTCGTGCACGCCGCACCTTGGAGCACACATCGGGGCGCTCCCGGGTTCGCACCGGCGTTGCGCACCGTGGTGGGCACCTCGGAGCGCACCGTGGTGGGCACCTCGGAGCACACCAAGGTGGGCAGCGAGGTGCGCACCTTTGATGCGATGCCTTCACTAATTTCCATAAAAGGCAAAAAAAAACGAGATTTTAAAATTTCCGTTTTGAAAGATAGTGAGAAAAAGGGAATGCTGGTGCCATCTTGAGCCCGCCCTGGTGCGCAGCCCAGCCAAGGTGTGCGCACCAAGGTGCCCACCCTGGCGAAGGTGCGCGCCCGGGCAATTAACCCAACTTCCAACTTCGCGCGCGCCAGGGTGGGAGCGCACCCAACAACCGGGCCTGGGAAGAGCCAATGCGAGAAACCCCACCAAACGCTCTGACAAAAAAAGAGGGGGCGCTCCAGTAACCCCGCTTCGGAGCGCACCCTGGGCAAACCCAGCCAGGGTGCCCACCCCGGCCAAGGTGCAGGCGAGGTGCGCACCCGGGGCAAACCGGGCTCCGACAACGTGCACGCCGCACCTTGGAGCACACTTCGTAGCGCTCCCGGGTGCGCACCTCAGAGCACACCAAGGTGGGCAGCGAGGTGCGCACCTTTGATGCGCTGCCTTCACTAATTTCCAGAAAAGGCAAAAAAAAGAGGAGATTTTAAAATTTCCGTTTTGAAAGATAGTGAAAAAAACGGAACGCGGGTGCCATCTTGAGCCCGCCCTGGTGCACAGCCCAGGTAAGGTGCCCACCCTGGCAAAGGTGCGCACCCGGGCAATTAACCCTACTTCCGACTTCGTGCGCGCCAGGGTGGCAACCGGGCCTGGGAAGAGCCAATGCGAGAAACCCCACCAAACGCTCCGACAAAAAAAGAGGCGGCGCTCCAATAACCCCGCTTCGGAGCGCAGCCGGGGCAAACCCAGCCAAGGTGCCCACCCCGACGAAGGTGCACGCGAGGTGCGCACCCGGGGCAAACCGGGCTCCGACAACGTGCACGCAGCACCTTGGAGCACACTTCGAAGCACTCCCGGGTGCCCACCGGCGTTGCGCACCGTGGTGGGCAGCGAGGTGCGCACCTTTGATGCGCTGCCTTCACTAATTTCCAGAAAAGGCAAAAAAAAATGAGATTTTAAAATTTCCGTTTTGAAAGATAGTGAAAAAAACGGAACGCGGGTGCCATCTTGAGCCCGCCCTGGTGCGCAGCCCAGGCAAGGCATGCGCACCAAGGTGCCCACCCGCGGTGCACGCCCGGGGCAAACCGGGCTCCGACTTCGTGCAGGCCGCACCTTGGAGCACACTTCGGAGCGCTCCTTGGTGCGCACCATGGTGCCCACCAGGGCGCACCCGGGGCAAACCGGGCTCCGACTTCGTGCACGCCGCACCTTGGAGCACACATCGGAGCGCTCCCAGGTTCGCACCAGCGTTGCGCACCTTTGATGCGCTGCCTTCACTAATTTCCAGAAAAGGCAAAAAAAAACGATATTTTAAAATTTCCGTTCTGAAAGATAGTGAAAAAAACGGAACGCGGGTGCCATCTTGAGCCCTTCCTGGTGCGCAGCCCAGGCAAGTTGTGCGCACCAAGGTGCCCACCCTGGCGGAGGTGCGCGCCCGGGGCAAACCGGGCTCCGACTTCGTGCACTGCATGGTGCCCACCAAGGCGCGCAACCCAGCCAAGGTGCCCACCGCAGCGAAGGTGCACGCGAGGTGCGCACCCGAGGTGCACACCCGGGGCAAACCGAGCTCCGACTTCGTGCACGCCGCACCTTGGAGCACACTTCAGAGCGCTCCTTGGTGCGCACCAGGGCGCGCAACCCAGCCAAGGTGCTCACCCCGGCGAAGGTGCACGCGAGGTGCGCACCCGGGGCAAGCCGGGCTCGGACTTCGTGCACGCCGCACCTTGGAGCACACATCGGAGCGCTCCCGGGTTCGCACCAGCATTGCGCACCTTTGATGCGCTGCCTTCACTAATTTCCAGAAAAGGCAAAAAAAAAAAAAAAACGAGATTTTAAAATTTCCGTTTTGAAAGATAGTGAAAAAAACGGAACGCGGGTGCCATCTTGAGCCCGCCCTGGTGTGCAGCCCAGGCAAGTTGTGCGCACCAAGGCACCCACCCTGGCCAAGGTGGGTCACGGGGTGGGTCCTAGGGTGGGTAACGGGGTGGGTACTAAGGTGCGTGCCAAGGTGGGTCATGGGGTGGGTGCCAAGGTGGGCACCAGGGTGGGTGTGCACCAACCCTAGCCAGGGTAGGTCACGGGGTGGTTGTCGGGGTGGGCGTCAAGGAGCCAAGGTGGGTGGCAAGTAGCCAAGTTGCGTGCCAAGGTGGGTGTCGGGGTGGGTGCCAAGGATCCAAGGTGGGTGCCAAGGAACCAAGGTGGGTGTCTGGGTGGGTGCCGAGGTGGGAGCCAGGGTGGGTCCCAAGGTGAGTGCAAAGGTGGGTGCCAGGGTCAAGGTGAGTGCCAATGTGGGTTCCAAGGTGCCAGGGTCAGGGTGAGTGCCAATGTGGGTTCAAAGGTGCTAAGTTGGGTGCGAGGTTGGGTGCGAGGGTGGGTGGGTGCCAAGGTGTGCTAGGTGGAAGCCCGGGTGGGTCGGCATCCCATGGGTGTCGAGTTGGGTGCCTGATGGGTGCTTCTTGTCAAGTTTTAGTCGTCGGGACTCATTTCGAGCCTTAGAGGTCGTTTCTTGTCCGGTTGCCCTGTCTTCGACCTGGGAACCCAATTTTGGTCCTCGGGTCCCATTTTTTTTTGTCTCGCATCCCACTTTTGGCCTGTGGCCTTTTCGGGGTCGATTCTCGTTTTGGGCATCAGAGCATGTTTCTTCTCCTAAAACCCAATATTTGTTTATTAAGTCTCGGAACACATTTTTGTTCTCGTGGACCCATCATGGGTCTTGGAACGCATTTGTGGTCCTTGGGTCCCATTTTGCATCCCGAAACTTGTGTTTTGGTGCTTGATCCCTATTTTGGGTGCCCACCTTGCACCAAGTGCGCACCCGGGGCAAACCGAGCGCCTTGGTGCACCGGGGCAAGATCGAGCGTGCACCCGAGGCGCCCCGAACATGCACCAAGGTGCACTCGGCCCACATGTGAGCGCAGGTCGTTGCGCCCGAGGTGGTGTGTGGGCACCGCGTTGCAGACGGGACACTGCACGCACACGACGCCCCGTCCAGGTGCACGCACGTAGGCCGGGCCGGGTGCACACCCGACGCCCTAGCAAGGTGCGCGCACCCGGGCAGGGCTCACACTTGGCGAACGGGGCGCACTTCGCGAGGGAGGGTGTGCACCTCGACGGGGGTGGGTGGCCGGGGTGGATTCGCACGTGGGTCGCGGTTTGCTAAGTACACACTGCGACAAGCTCATAACGGGTGCGATCATACCAGCGTTAGTGCACCGGATCCCAT
>NW_026728877.1:267500-292500 GCF_030272615.1 Cryptomeria japonica
GTGCCAACCCCTTATCCCGCGATGCGTCCGATACACAGATGGTTCCAAGGCGGCCGAGGAGCCTCACCGCATAGCAATCGGGGGTGCGAGGCGAGGGATGGGGCGGGAAGGCCCCAACGGCTAGACGGAAGAGGCTTCAGGGCCGCCTCGGAATGGTCCAAGCATCGGACGCGCTTGGGGCGACTACCAGTGACAACCCCTCATCCCGCGATGCGTCCGATACGAAGATGGTTCCAAGGCGGCCGAGGAGCCTCACCGCATAGCAATCGGGGTGCGAGGTGGGGGATGCGGCGAGATGGCCCCAACGGCTAGACGGAAGAGGCCACAGGGCCGCGTCGGAATAGTCCAAGCATCGGACGCGCTTGGGGCGACTACCAGTGACAACCCCTTATCCCGCGATGCGTCCGATACGAAGATAGTTCCAAGGCGGCCGAGGAGCCTCACCGCATAGCAATCCGGGTGCGAGGTGGGGGATGCGGCGAGATGGCCCCAACGGCTAGACGGAAGAGGCTGCAGGGCCGCCTCGGAATAGTCCAAGCATCGGACGCGCTTGGGGCGACTACCAGTGACAACCCCTTATCCCGCGATGCTTCCGATACGAAGACAGTTCCAAGGCGGCCGAGGAGCCTCACCGCATAGCAATGGGGGTGCGAGGTGAGGGATGCGGCGAGATGGCCCCAACGGCTAGACGGAAGAGGCCACAGGGCCGCCTCGGAATAGTCCAAGCATCGGACGCGCTTGGGGCGACTACCAGTGACAACCCCTTATCCCGCGATGCATCCGATACGAAGATAGTTCCCAGGCGGCCGAGGAGCCTCACCGCATAGCAATCGGGGTGCGAGGCGAGGGATGCGGCGAGATGGCCCCAAAGGGTAGACGGAAGAGGCTGCGGGGCCGCCTCGGAATAGTCCAAGCATCGAACGCGCTTGGGGCGACTACCACTGCCAACCCCTTATCCCGCGATGCGTCCGATACACAGATAGTTCCGAGGCGGCCGAGGAGCTGGGGGATGCGGCGAGATGGCCCCAACGGCTAGACGGAAGAGGCTGCAGGGCCGCCTCGGAATAGTCCAAGCATCGGACGCGCTTGGGGCGACTACCAGTGACAACCCCTTATCCCGCGATGCGTCCGATACACAGATAGTTCCGAGGCGGCCAAGGAGCCTCACCGCATAGCAATCGTGGTGCGAGGTGGGGGATGCAGCGAGATGGCCCCAACGGCTAGACGGAAGAGGCTGCAGGGCCGCCTCGGAATGGTCCAAGCATCGGACGCGCTTGGGGCGACTACCACTGCCAACCCCTTATCCCGCGATGCGTCCGATACACAGATAGTTCCAAGGCGGCCGAGGAGCCTCACCGAATAGCAATCGGGGTGCGAGGCGAGGGATGCGGCGAGAAAGCCCCAACGGCTAGAGGGAAGAGGCTTCAGGTCCGCCTCGGAATGGTCCAAGCATCGGACGCGCTTGGGGCGACTACCAGTGACAACCCCTTATCCCGCGACGCGTCCGATACACAGATAGTTCCAAGGCGGCCGAGGAGCCTCACCGCATAGCAATCGGGGTGCGAGGCGAGGGATGCGGCGAGAAGGACCCAACGGCTAGACGGAAGAGGCTTCAGGGCCGCCTCGGAATGGTCCAAGCATCGGACGCGCTTGGGGCGACTACCAGTGACAACCCCTTATCCCGCGACGCGTCCGATACACAGATAGTTCCAAGGCGGCCGAGGAGCCTCACCGCATAGCAATCGGGGTGCGAGGCGAGGGATGCGGCGAGAAGGACCCAACGGCTAGACGGAAGAGGCTTCAGGTCCGCCTCGGAATGGTCCAAGCATCGGACGCGCTTGGGGCGACTACCAGTGACAACCCCTTATCCCGCGACGCGTCCGATACACAGATAGTTCCAAGGCGGCCGAGGAGCCTCACCGCATAGCAATCGGGGTGCGAGGCGAGGGATGCGGCGAGAAGGACCCAACGGCTAGACGGAAGAGGCTTCAGGGCCGCCTCGGAATGGTCCAAGCATCGGACGCGCTTGGGGCGACTACCAGTGACAACCCCTTATCCCGCGATGCGTCCGATACACAGATAGTTCCAAGGCGGCCGAGGAGCCTCACCGCATAGCAATCGGGGTGCGAGGCGAGGGATGCGGCGAGAAGGACCCAACGGCTAGACGGAAGAGGCTTCAGGGCCGCCTCGGAATGGTCCAAGCATCGGACGCGCTTGGGGCGACTACCAGTGACAACCCCTTATCCCGCGACGCGTCCGATACACAGATAGTTCCAAGGCGGCCGAGGAGCCTCACCGCATAGCAATCGGGGTGCGAGGCGAGGGATGCGGCAAGAAGGACCCAACGGCTAGACGGAAGAGGCTTCAGGGCCGCCTCGGAATGGTCCAAGCATCGGACGCGCTTGGGGCGACTACCAGTGACAACCCCTTATCCCGCGACGCGTCCGATACACAGATAGTTCCAAGGCGGCCGAGGAGCCTCACCGCATAGCAATCGGGGTGCGAGGCGAGGGATGCGGCGAGAAGGACCCAACGGCTAGACGGAAGAGGCTTCAGGTCCGCCTCGGAATGGTCCAAGCATCGGACGCGCTTGGGGCGACTACCAGTGACAACCCCTTATCCCGCGACGCGTCCGATACACAGATAGTTCCAAGGCGGCCGAGGAGCCTCACCGCATAGCAATCGGGGTGCGAGGCGAGGGATGCGGCGAGAAGGACCCAACGGCTAGACGGAAGAGGCTTCAGGGCCGCCTCGGAATGGTCCAAGCATCGGACGCGCTTGGGGCGACTACCAGTGACAACCCCTTATCCCGCGACGCGTCCGATACACAGATAGTTCCAAGGCGGCCGAGGAGCCTCACCGCATAGCAATCGGGGTGCGAGGCGAGGGATGCGGCGAGAAGGACCCAACGGCTAGACGGAAGAGGCTTCAGGGCCGCCTCGGAATGGTCCAAGCATCGGACGCGCTTGGGGCGACTACCAGTGACAACCCCTTATCCCGCGATGCGTCCGATACACAGATAGTTCCAAGGCGGCCGAGGAGCCTCACCGCATAGCAATCGGGGTGCGAGGCGAGGGATGCGGCGAGAAGGACCCAACGGCTAGACGGAAGAGGCTTCAGGGCCGCCTCGGAATGGTCCAAGCATCGGACGCGCTTGGGGCGACTACCAGTGACAACCCCTTATCCCGCGACGCGTCCGATACACAGATAGTTCGAAGGCGGCCGAGGAGCCTCACCGCATAGCAATCGGGGTGCGAGGCGAGGGATGCGGCGAGAAGGACCCAACGGCTAGACGGAAGAGGCTTCAGGGCCGCCTCGGAATGGTCCAAGCATCGGACGCGCTTGGGGCGACTACCAGTGACAACCCCTTATCCCGCGACGCGTCCGATACACAGATAGTTCCAAGGCGGCCGAGGAGCCTCACCGCATAGCAATCGGGGTGCGAGGCGAGGGATGCGGCGAGAAGGACCCAACGGCTAGACGGAAGAGGCTTCAGGGCCGCCTCGGAATGGTCCAAGCATCGGACGCGCTTGGGGCGACTACCAGTGACAACCCCTTATCCCGCGACGCGTCCGATACACAGATAGTTCCAAGGCGGCCGAGGAGCCTCACCGCATAGCAATCGGGGTGCGAGGCGAGGGATGCGGCGAGAAGGACCCAACGGCTAGACGGAAGAGGCTTCAGGGCCGCCTGGGAATGGTCCATGCATCGCACGCGCTTGGGGCGACTACCAGTGACAACCCCTTATCCCGCGACGCGTCCGATACACAGATAGTTCCAAGGCGGCCGAGGAGCCTCACCGCATAGCAATCGGGGTGCGAGGCGAGGGATGCGGCGAGAAGGACCCAACGGCTAGACGGAAGAGGCTTCAGGGCCGCCTCGGAATGGTCCAAGCATCGGACGCGCTTGGGGCGACTACCAGTGACAACCCCTTATCCCGCGACGCGTCCGATACACAGATAGTTCCAAGGCGGCCGAGGAGCCTCACCGCATAGCAATCGGGGTGCGAGGCGAGGGATGCGGCGAGAAGGACCCAACGGCTAGACGGAAGAGGCTTCAGGGCCGCCTCGGAATGGTCCAAGCATCGGACGCGCTTGGGGCGACTACCAGTGACAACCCCTTATCCCGCGATGCGTCTGATACACAGATAGTTCCAAGGCGGCCGAGGAGCCTCACCGCATAGCAATCGGGGTGCGAGGCAAGGGATGCGGCGAGAAGGACCCAACGGCTAGACGGAAGAGGCTTCAGGGCCGCCTCGGAATGGTCCAAGCATCGGACGCGCTTGGGGCGACTACCGTTGCCAACCCCTTATCCCGCGATGCGTCTGATACACAGATAGTTCCGAGGCGGCCGAGGAGCCTCACCGCATAGCAATCGGGTTGCGAGGCAGATTATTGGGAAGGGAACCCCCTGGGATGCGGCTCAAGCAGTGCCCAAAGGGACTGGAATGCGGAATCACATCGAGAGACCCAAATGCTATACGAGGGCTCAAATCGAATTATCGATTTGGCCACGACATGGACGCATCGGAACGACTACCTTTGCCGAACCACTCGCAATTGCATCCATACCGAAACCAATAGACATTTCCGTTAGAGCCCTCGCATAGCATTCGGGAATCTCGCATGCCCCTCTAAATCGACCAATGCTGGCGCTCAACGAAAATCCGAGCGCTACCACCGTTCGAGCGCCAGCATTGGTCGAGTTAGAGGGGCACGGGGGAGAATGCTCCAGTCAACACCTCCCCTATATAAGTTATTTGTCCGATTCTCGCACAACCGTAGTCTGCCTCGTCGAATCAAACAACGGTCCCAGATTCCGACTTCCGTTCCGTAGAGACCCAAAAGCTAGATGGAGGCTCGCAAGAAAGAGAGTCGGCGCATAGCAATCGGGTTTCTCGAACGTTTAGGGACCGAGCTCACTTGCGGATAGGGCAAAATCCGCCAAGCAACCCAAAAGCTAGACGGGGGCTCGAATCGAATCGCCTAGGCGGCCACAACAACGACGTGTTGGATCGACTACCAGTGCCAAACCATTCAGCAAGACTAGTCTGTGTCGAGGCCGGATAGAGATTCTCAGAGAGCGCCCGTATAGCATTTAGGAGACCTGCCGCGTCCCTCACACTCGACAAATGGTGGTGCACGTTTATAAATCCGAGCGATCCCAACCCTTTCAAGCACCAACATCGGTCGAGATAGAGGGGCACGGAGGGGGCTGCGTGAGACAACACAGTCCCCTATATAAGTTATTTGTCCGATTCTCACACATCCGAAGAATGGTCATCAAATCGGACAACAGCCCAAACTTCCGACTTCCGTCCCAGAAAGCCCAAGAGCTATCTAAAACGTTCATGGCCGGAACTCGATCGCGGCTATACCAGTCCGCCAAGCAACCCAAAAGCTAGACTGGAGCTCTAGTCGAATCACCTCTGTGGCCATTGCAAGGACGTGTTGGAGCGACTACCATTGCCGAACCATTCCGCAGGTCGAGTCCATACCAAGGCCGCATAGAGATTCACGATGAGCTCCTGCATAGCAATCAGGAGACTTGCCGTGTCCATCACAATCGATAAATCCTGGTGCAAGATTTTTGCATCCGAGCGCTCCAACCAGTCGAGCACCAGCATCAATCGACATAAACGGGCACGGGGGGAGGATGCTCGAGAACACTACCTCCCCTATATAAGTTATTTGTCCGATTCTCAAGCAGCCGAAGTCTGGTCATCGAATCGGGTCAAAGACCACAACTTCCGACTTTACCCACAATGCAAGTCATCGAATCGAACATCGGCCCCCGAGTCGGACTCCATGCGTATGTCAGGTCATCGGACCCAAATTCCGCCTTCCTGCGCATGGCGGGCCATCAATATCAACTCGGTCATCGGACCCAAACTCCGCCTTTCTGCGCATGGCACGCCTTCAAATCGGTCATCGGACCCAAATTCCGCCTTCCTGTGCATGGCGGGCCATCAACATCAACTCGGTCATCGGACCCAAATTCCGCCTTTCTGCGCATGGCACGCCATCAACTCGGTCATCGGACCCAAATTCCGCCTTCCTGCGCATGGCAGGTCATCGGACACAAATTCAGACCTCGCCAATATGCCTACGTATCGAATCGGTCATCGGACCCAACTTCCGACTTCATCCATACTGTAGGGTCTTTGAGGTTGGCGCGGTGCGCTCAACCCGGGGAGTCGACCCATCGAAGCATACACCTCCCCTATATAAGCTATTTGTCCGATTCCCACACCTGTGTAGTTTGCACCTCTGACCAGGACATCGACCCCAACTTCCGAACTCGACTGCAACGACGGCACCAGCGCCTTGGTGCGCACCTTGCGACGCACAGTCCCAACATTCGCCTTCCTGCACATGGCAGGTCATCGGACCCAAATTCCGACCTCGCGAGTATGCCTACATATCGAATCGGTCATCGGACACAACTTCCGACTTCATCCATACCGTAGGGTCTTTGAGGTTGGCGCGGTGCGCTCAACCCGGGGAGTCGACCCAACGAAGCATACACCTCCCCTATATAAGCTATTTGTCCGATTCCCACACCTGTGTAGTTTGCACCTCCGATCAGGACATCGACCCCAACTTCCGAACTCGCCTGCAACGACCGAACCAGCGCCTTGGTGCGCACCTTGCAACGCACAGTGCCAACATTCGCCTTCCTGCACATGGCAGGTCATCGGACCCAAATTCCGACCTCGCGAGTATGCCTACATATCGAATCGGTCATCGGACCCAACTTCCGACTTCATCCATACCGTAGGGTCTTTGAGGTTGGCGCGGTGCGCTCAACCCGGGGAGTCGACCCAACGAAGCATACACCTCCCCTATATAAGCTATTTGTCCGATTCCCACACCTGTGTAGCTTGCACCTCCGATCAGGACATCGACCCCAACTTCCGAACTCGACTAAAAAGACCGCACCAGCACCTTGGTGTGCACCTTGCAACGCACAGTGCCAACATTCGCCTTCCTGCACATGGCAGGTCATCGGACCCAAATTCCGACCTCATGAGCATACCTACTAATCGAATCGGTCATCGGACCCAACTTCCGACTTCATCCATACCGTAGGGTCTTTGAGGTTGGCGCGGTGCGCTCAACCTGGGGAGTCGACCCATCGAAGCATACACCTCCCCTATATAAGCTATTTGTCCGATTCCGACACCTGTGTAGTTTGCACCTCCGCTCAGGACATCGACCCCAACTTCCGAACTCGCCTGCAACGACCGAACCAGCGCCTTGGTGCGCACCAAAAGTGCGCACTTTTGGAGGGCACTTTTGTGCGCTCCAAAGGTGCGCACTTTTGGAGGGCACTTTTGTGCGCTCCAAAGGTGCGCACTTTTGGAGGGCACTTTTTGGAGGGCACTTTTGTGCGCTCCAAAGGTGCGCACTTTTGGAGGGCACTTTTTGGAGGGCACTTTTCTGCGCTCCAAAGGTGCGCACTTTTGGAGGGCACTTTTTGGAGGGCACTTTTCTGCGCTCCAAAGGTGCGCACTTTTGGAGGGCACTTTTTGGAGGGCACTTTTCTGCGCTCCAAAGGTGCGCACTTTTGGAGGGCACTTTTTGGAGGGCACTTTTCTGCGCTCCAAAGGTGCGCACTTTTGGAGGGCACTTTTGTGCACTCCAAAGGTGCACACTTTTGGAGGGCACTTTTTGGAGGGCACTTTTCTGCACTCCAAAGGTGCGCACTTTTGGAGGGCACTTTTTGGAGGGCACTTTTGTGCGCTCCAAAGGTGCGCACTTTTGGAGGGCACTTTTTGGAGGGCACTTTTGTGCGCTCCAAAGGTGCGCACTTTTGGAGGGCACTTTTGTGCACTCCAAAGGTGCGCACTTTTGGAGGGCACTTTTCCTGCGCTCCAAAGGTGCACACCTAGGTGAGCACCTTCGACCACACCTTGTAGCACACCAAACTCTGACTTTCGACTTCATCCGCAATGCAGGGTCTTTGAGGTTGGCGCAATGCGCACAACCAGGGGAGTCGACCCATCAAACCCAACACCTCCCCTATATAAGCTATTTGTCTGATTCTCATACATGCGTAGCCTGCAGGAGCAATTAGGACATCGACCCCAACTTTCGGCTTCTAAACGAAAACAAGGTCTTTGAGGTTGGTGTAATGCGAACAACTAGGGGAGTCAACCCATCAAACCCAACACCTCCCCTATATAAGCTATTTGTCTGATTCTCATACATGTGTAGTCTACAGGAGCAATTAGGACATCGACCCCAACTTTTGACTTCTTAACGAAAACAAGGTCTTTGAGGTTGACGTAATGCGCACAACCAGGGGAGTCGACCCATCAAACCCAACACCTCCCCTATATAAGCTATTTGTCCGATTCTCATACATGTGTAGCCTACAGGAGCCATTAGGACATTGACCCCAACTTTTGACTTCTTAACGAAAACAAGGTCTTTGAGGTTGGCGTAATGCGCACAACCAAGGGAGTTGACCCATCAAACCCAACACCTCCCCTATATAAGCTATTTGTCTGATTCTCATACATGTGTAGCCTGCAACAACGATTAGGACATCCACCCCAACTTCTGAATTCGTCTGCGTTGACCGCACCAAAGGTGCACGCCTTGGTGCTCACCAAAATCCGACTTCCGACTTCTTCTGCTATGCGGGGTCTTTGAGGTTGGCGCAGTGCGCACAACCAGGGGAGTCAACCCACCGAATGCAACACCTCCCCTATATAAGCTATTTGTCTGATTCTCATACATGCGTAGACTGCAGCAATGATTAGGACATCCACCCCAACTTTTGACTTCTTAAACAAGACAGGGTCTTTGAAGTTGGTGCAGTGCACACAACCAGGGGAGTCGACCCATCAAACGCAACACCTCCCCTATATAAAGCTATTTGTCCGATTCTCATACGTGTAGTCTGCAGCAGCGATTAGGACATCGACCCCAACTTCCGAATTCGTTTGCATTGACCGCACCAAAGGTGCACGCCTTGGTGTGCACCTTGGAGTGCACTTTGGTGCTCACCTCGGTGCACACTTTGGTGTGCACCTCGGTGTGCACCAAAGGTGCGCACCTTGGAGCGCACCAAAGGTGTACACTTTGGAGCGCACCACATAGGGTCTTTGAGAGGTTGGCGCAGTGCGCACACCAAGGTGGGTGTTGAGGTGCGTGCCGAGGTGGGTGGGTGCTAGGGTGCGCTCCATGGTGGGTGCCAGGGTGGGTGCGTGCTAGGGTGGATTCCAAAGAGGGTCATAGGGTGGGTGCCAAGGTGGGTTGGTGATATAGTGGGTTCAAAGGTGGGTACTAGGGTGGGTTCCAAGGTGGGTCACAAGTTGGGTGCCAGGATGCGTGGGTGTTAGGTTGGGTGCCAAGGTGGGCTCCTGCGTGGGTGGGTGCTAGGGTGGGTTTCAAGGTGGACGCGAGGGCGGGTGCCAAGGTGGGTAACAAGTTGGGTGTTAGGATGGGTGAGTGCTAGAGTGGGTGCCAAGGTGGGTGGGTGCTAAGGTGGATGCCAAGGTGGTTCACAGGGTGGGTGGGTTCTAGGGTGAGTTCCAAGGTGGGTCACAGGTTTAGTGCTAGGGTGCGTGTCAAGGCGGGTGTCGAGGTGCCTGGGTGCTAGGGTGTGGATGCCAATGTGGGTCATAGGGTGGGTACTAGGGTGGGCTGCAATGTGGGTGCCAAGGTGGGTAACATGCTCGGTTGGTTCTAAATTGGGTGTCAGGGTGGGTGTGCACCCACCTTGCCCGAGGTGGGTGCCAAGGTGCCAGTGTGGGTGGGTGCTAAGGTGGATGCCAAGGTGGGTGAGAAGGTGGGTGATAGGTTGAGTGGTAGGATGGGTGGGTGCCAAGATGGGTCACAGGGTGGGTGCAAGGGTGGGTAGGTGCTAGGGTTGGTGTCAGGGTGGGTGGGTGCTAGGTTGGGTTCCAAGGTGGGTGCGAGGGTGAGTGTCAAGGTGGGTCACAGGTTAGGTGCTAGGATGGGTGAGTGCTAGGGTGCAAAGGTGCCAGGGTGGGTGCTAGGATGGGTCGATGCTAGGGTGAGTGGCAAGGTGGGTCCACAAGTGTCAAGGTGGGTGCCGAGGTGGGTGCCAACTTGGGTTCCAAGGTGGGTGCCAAGTGGGCGACTGCTATGGTGGATGCCAAGGTGGGTCACGGGGTGGGTGCCAAGTTGCTAGGTTGTGTTCCAAGGTGGGTGCCAACGTGGCTGCTAGGGTGCGTGGGTTAAAGGGTGTGTCACAACGTGGGTGCCAGGATGGGTGCGCACCCACACTGGCCAAGACGGGTGCAAGGTTGGGTTCCAAGCCCGGTCACAGGCTGGGTGCTAGGATGGGTGGGTGCCAAGGTGGGCACCAGGGTGGGTGCACCCACCCTGGCCAAGGTGGGTCACGGGGTGGGTCCTAGGGTGGGTAACAGGGTGGGTACTAAGGTGCGTGCCAAGGTGGGTCATGGGGTGGGTGCCAAGGTGGGCACCAGGGTGGGTGTGCACCAACCCTAGCCAGGGTAGGTCACGGGGTGGTTGTCGGGGTGGGCGTCAAGGAGCCAAGGTGGGTGGCAAGTAGCCAAGTTGCGTGCCAAGGTGGGTGTCGGGGTGGGTGCCAAGGATCCAAGGTGGGTGCCAAGGAACCAAGGTGGGTGTCTGGGTGGGTGCCGAGGTGGGAGCCAGGGTGGGTCCCAAGGTGAGTGCAAAGGTGGGTGCCAGGGTCAAGGTGAGTGCCAATGTGGGTTCCAAGGTGCCAGGGTCAGGGTGAGTGCCAATGTGGGTTCAAAGGTGCTAAGTTGGGTGCGAGGTTGGGTGCGAGGGTGGGTGGGTGCCAAGGTGTGCTAGGTGGAAGCCCGGGTGGGTCGGCATCCCATGGGTGTCGAGTTGGGTGCCTGATGGGTGCTTCTTGTCAAGTTTTAGTCGTCGGGACTCATTTCGAGCCTTAGAGGTCGTTTCTTGTCCGGTTGCCCTGTCTTCGACCTGGGAACCCAATTTTGGTCCTCGGGTCCCATTTTTTTTTGTCTCGCATCCCACTTTTGGCCTGTGGCCTTTTCGGGGTCGATTCTCGTTTTGGGCATCAGAGCATGTTTCTTCTCCTAAAACCCAATATTTGTTTATTAAGTCTCGGAACACATTTTTGTTCTCGTGGACCCATCATGGGTCTTGGAACGCATTTGTGGTCCTTGGGTCCCATTTTGCATCCCGAAACTTGTGTTTTGGTGCTTGATCCCTATTTTGGGTGCCCACCTTGCACCAAGTGCGCACCCGGGGCAAACCGAGCGCCTTGGTGCACCGGGGCAAGATCGAGCGTGCACCCGAGGCGCCCCGAACATGCACCAAGGTGCACTCGGCCCACATGTGAGCGCAGGTCGTTGCGCCCGAGGTGGTGTGTGGGCACCGCGTTGCAGACGGGACACTGCACGCACACGACGCCCCGTCCAGGTGCACGCACGTAGGCCGGGCCGGGTGCACACCCGACGCCCTAGCAAGGTGCGCGCACCCGGGCAGGGCTCACACTTGGCGAACGGGGCGCACTTCGCGAGGGAGGGTGTGCACCTCGACGGGGGTGGGTGGCCGGGGTGGATTCGCACGTGGGTCGCGGTTTGCTAAGTACACACTGCGACAAGCTCATAACGGGTGCGATCATACCAGCGTTAGTGCACCGGATCCCATCAGAACTCCGCAGTTAAGCGCGCTTGGGCCGGAGTAGTACTAGGATGGGTGACCTCCCGGGAAGTCCCGGTGTTGCACCCTTTCTTAGTTTTTCGCCGGGCGTCGCAATGCTATTTGAATAAACCTTTTGCCCGTTTGCGTTCTCGTCGGGGCCGGGCCGGGCCGGGGTGCGCTGCCCGCACTACCGCGCGCGCGGGGGGCGACACCGAGCGCGCACCCGAGGCGCCCCGAGCACACAGGCCACGGTGCAACCCGGGCGTTGTGCGCGCACCCCGGTGCGCCCGAGGTGCTGCGCGCGCACCCAGGTGAAATCGGTGTGCACCTCGGCCAGTGCGCGCTCGGTCGAGTCGCGCACGTTGGCCAAGGTGCACGGTGATGTTTCTTACTCTAAGGTTCCGCACCAGACGCCCGGGACAGGTGAGCGAAGCTGGGCGGGGCCGGGTGCGCGGCCGGGGCAGGTGCACGCAGCTGGAGAGAGCTTTGGAGCACACCAGAGGTGCGCACCTTGGAGCACACTTCGGAGCGCACCAATGATGCGCTCCATTCAAAAGTTTCCTGAAAAGGCAAAAAAAGTTGAGATTATAGAATTTCCCACTTGAGAGATTGTAAAAAAAAAAAATTTAAAATGAAGGAAACGCGGGTGCCAAGGTGTGCGCGCCCGGGTGCGCAGCCCAGCCAAGGTGTGCGCACCAAGGCGCCCACCCTGGCGAAGGTGCATGCAAGGTGCGCACCCGAGGCAAACCGGACAATTAACCCAACTTTCGACTTCGCGCGCACCTGCGCACCTTGGAGCGCACTTCGGAGCGCTCCTTGTTGCGCACCAATCTTGGGCACCTCGGAGTGCACCATGGCGCCCACCAAGGTGCGCACCCGGGGCAAACCGAGCTCCGACTTCGTGCGCACCTTGGAGCGCACGAAAGGTGCGCACCATGGCGCCCACCAAGGTGCGCAGCCCAGCCAAGGCGTGCGCATCAAGGTGCGCACCCTGGCGAAGGTGCGCACCCGGGGCAAACCGAGCTCCGACTTCGTGCGCACCTTGGAGCGCACAAAGGGTGCGCAACCCAGCCAAGGTGTGCGCACCCCGGGCAAACCGAGCTCCGAATCGTGCGCACCTTGGAGCACACTTCGGAGCCCTCCTTGGTGCGCACCGATGTTGCGCACCTCGGAGCGCACCCGGGGAAAACAATGCAATTAACCCGACTTTCGACTTCGTGGGCACCTCGGAGCGCTCTCGGGTTCGCACCTCGGAGCACACCGAGGTGCGCACCTTTGATGCGCTGCCTTCACCAATTTCGAGAAAAGGCAAGAAAACATTGAGAAGGTGTGCGCACCGAGGTGCCCACCCTGGCGAAGGTGCACGCGAGGTGCGCACCCGGGGCAAACCGGGCTCCGACTTCGTGCACGCCATGCTGCGCACCTTGGAGGGCCATGGTGCGCACCTTGGAGCACACTTCGGAGCGCTCAATGGTGCCCAACCCAGCCAAGGTGCCCACCGCGGCGAAGGTGCACGCGAGGTGCGCACCCGGGGCAAACCGGGCTCCGACTTCGTGCACGCCGCACCTTGGAGCACACTTCGGAGCGCTCCTTGGTGCGCACCAGGGCGCGCAACCCAGCCGAGGTGCCCACCCCGGCGAAGGTGCACGCGGGGTGCGCACCCGAGGCAAACCGGGCTCCGACTTCGTGCACGCCATGGTGCCCACCGCGGCGAAGGTGCACGCGAGGTGCGCACCCGGGGCAAACCGGGCTCCGACTTCGTGCACGCCGCACCTTGGAGCACACTTCGGAGCGCTCCTTGGTGCGCACCAGGGCGCGCAACCCAGCCGAGGTGCCCACCCCGGCGAAGGTGCACGCGAGGTGCGCACCCGGGGCAAACCGGGCTCCGACTTCGTGCACGCCATGGTGCCCACCGCGGCGAAGGTGCACGCGAGGTGCGCACCCGGGGCAAACCGGGCTCCGACTTCGTGCACGCCGCACCTTGGAGCACACTTCGGAGCGCTCCTTGGTGCGCACCATGGTGCCCACCAGGGCGCGCAACCCCGCCGAAGGTGCACGCGAGGTGCGCACCCGGGGCAAACCGGGCTCCGACTTCGTGCACGCCGCACCTTGGAGCACACTTCGGAGCGCTCCTTGGTGCGCACCAGGGCGCGCAACCCCGCCGAAGGTGCACGCGAGGTGCGCACCCGGGGCAAACCGGGCTCCGACTTCGTGCACGCCATGGTGCGCACCAGGGTGCCCACCGCGGCGAAGGTGCGCACCCGGGGCAAACCGGGCTCCGACTTCGTGCACGCCGCACCTTGGAGCACACTTCGGAGCGCTCCTTGGTGCGCACCAGGGCGCGCAACCCAGCCGAGGTGCCCACCCCGGCGAAGGTGCACGCGAGGTGCGCACCCGGGGCAAACCGGGCTCCGACTTCGTGCACGCCATGGTGCCCACCGCGGCGAAGGTGCGCACCCGGGGCAAACCGGGCTAGGACTTCGTGCACGCCGCACCTTGGAGCACACTTCGGAGCGCTCCTTGGTGCGCACCATGGTGCCCACCAGGCCGCGCAACCCAGCCAAGGTGTGCGCACCAAGGTGCACGCGAGGTGCGCACCCGGGGCAAACCGGGGTCCGGCTTCGTGCACGCCGCACCTTGGAGCACACATCGGGGCGCTCCCGGGTTCGCACCGGCGTTGCGCACCGTGGTGGGCACCTCGGAGCGCACCGTGGTGGGCACCTCGGAGCACACCAAGGTGGGCAGCGAGGTGCGCACCTTTGATGCGATGCCTTCACTAATTTCCATAAAAGGCAAAAGAAAACGAGATTTTAAAATTTCCGTTTTGAAAGATAGTGAGAAAAAGGGAATGCTGGTGCCATCTTGAGCCCGCCCTGGTGCGCAGCCCAGCCAAGGTGTGCGCACCAAGGTGCCCACCCTGGCGAAGGTGCGCGCCCGGGCAATTAACCCAACTTCCAACTTCGCGCGCGCCAGGGTGGGAGCGCACCCAACAACCGGGCCTGGGAAGAGCCAATGCGAGAAACCCCACCAAACGCTCTGACAAAAAAAGAGGGGGCGCTCCAGTAACCCCGCTTCGGAGCGCACCCTGGGCAAACCCAGCCAGGGTGCCCACCCCGGCCAAGGTGCAGGCGAGGTGCGCACCCGGGGCAAACCGGGCTCCGACAACGTGCACGCCGCACCTTGGAGCACACTTCGTAGCGCTCCCGGGTGCGCACCTCAGAGCACACCAAGGTGGGCAGCGAGGTGCGCACCTTTGATGCGCTGCCTTCACTAATTTCCAGAAAAGGCAAAAAAAAGAGGAGATTTTAAAATTTCCGTTTTGAAAGATAGTGAAAAAAACGGAACGCGGGTGCCATCTTGAGCCCGCCCGGGTGCACAGCCCAGGTAAGGTGCCCACCCTGGCAAAGGTGCGCACCCGGGCAATTAACCCTACTTCCGACTTCGTGCGCGCCAGGGTGGCAACCGGGCCTGGGAAGAGCCAATGCGAGAAACCCCACCAAACGCTCCGACAAAAAAAGAGGCGGCGCTCCAATAACCCCGCTTCGGAGCGCAGCCGGGGCAAACCCAGCCAAGGTGCCCACCCCGACGAAGGTGCACGCGAGGTGCGCACCCGGGGCAAACCGGGCTCCGACAACGTGCACGCAGCACCTTGGAGCACACTTCGAAGCACTCCCGGGTGCCCACCGGCGTTGCGCACCGTGGTGGGCAGCGAGGTGCGCACCTTTGATGCGCTGCCTTCACTAATTTCCAGAAAAGGCAAAAAAAAATGAGATTTTAAAATTTCCGTTTTGAAAGATAGTGAAAAAAACGGAACGCGGGTGCCATCTTGAGCCCGCCCTGGTGCGCAGCCCAGGCAAGGCATGCGCACCAAGGTGCCCACCCGCGGTGCACACCCGGGGCAAACCGGGCTCCGACTTCGTGCAGGCCGCACCTTGGAGCACACTTCGGAGCGCTCCTTGGTGCGCACCATGGTGCCCACCAGGGCGCACCCGGGGCAAACCGGGCTCCGACTTCGTGCACGCCGCACCTTGGAGCACACATCGGAGCGCTCCCAGGTTCGCACCAGCGTTGCGCACCTTTGATGCGCTGCCTTCACTAATTTCCAGAAAAGGCAAAAAAAAACGATATTTTAAAATTTCCGTTCTGAAAGATAGTGAAAAAAACGGAACGCGGGTGCCATCTTGAGCCCTTCCTGGTGCGCAGCCCAGGCAAGTTGTGCGCACCAAGGTGCCCACCCTGGCGGAGGTGCGCGCCCGGGGCAAACCGGGCTCCGACTTCGTGCACTGCATGGTGCCCACCAAGGCGCGCAACCCAGCCAAGGTGCCCACCGCAGCGAAGGTGCACGCGAGGTGCGCACCCGAGGTGCACACCCGGGGCAAACCGAGCTCCGACTTCGTGCACGCCGCACCTTGGAGCACACTTCAGAGCGCTCCTTGGTGCGCACCAGGGCGCGCAACCCAGCCAAGGTGCTCACCCCGGCGAAGGTGCACGCGAGGTGCGCACCCGGGGCAAGCCGGGCTCGGACTTCGTGCACGCCGCACCTTGGAGCACACATCGGAGCGCTCCCGGGTTCGCACCAGCATTGCGCACCTTTGATGCGCTGCCTTCACTAATTTCCAGAAAAGGCAAAAAAAAAAAAAAAACGAGATTTTAAAATTTCCGTTTTGAAAGATAGTGAAAAAAACGGAACGCGGGTGCCATCTTGAGCCCGCCCTGGTGTGCAGCCCAGGCAAGTTGTGCGCACCAAGGCACCCACCCTGGCCAAGGTGGGTCACGGGGTGGGTCCTAGGGTGGGTAACGGGGTGGGTACTAAGGTGCGTGCCAAGGTGGGTCATGGGGTGGGTGCCAAGGTGGGCACCAGGGTGGGTGTGCACCAACCCTAGCCAGGGTAGGTCACGGGGTGGTTGTCGGGGTGGGCGTCAAGGAGCCAAGGTGGGTGGCAAGTAGCCAAGTTGCGTGCCAAGGTGGGTGTCGGGGTGGGTGCCAAGGATCCAAGGTGGGTGCCAAGGAACCAAGGTGGGTGTCTGGGTGGGTGCCGAGGTGGGAGCCAGGGTGGGTCCCAAGGTGAGTGCAAAGGTGGGTGCCAGGGTCAAGGTGAGTGCCAATGTGGGTTCCAAGGTGCCAGGGTCAGGGTGAGTGCCAATGTGGGTTCAAAGGTGCTAAGTTGGGTGCGAGGTTGGGTGCGAGGGTGGGTGGGTGCCAAGGTGTGCTAGGTGGAAGCCCGGGTGGGTCGGCATCCCATGGGTGTCGAGTTGGGTGCCTGATGGGTGCTTCTTGTCAAGTTTTAGTCGTCGGGACTCATTTCGAGCCTTAGAGGTCGTTTCTTGTCCGGTTGCCCTGTCTTCGACCTGGGAACCCAATTTTGGTCCTCGGGTCCCATTTTTTTTTGTCTCGCATCCCACTTTTGGCCTGTGGCCTTTTCGGGGTCGATTCTCGTTTTGGGCATCAGAGCATGTTTCTTCTCCTAAAACCCAATATTTGTTTATTAAGTCTCGGAACACATTTTTGTTCTCGTGGACCCATCATGGGTCTTGGAACGCATTTGTGGTCCTTGGGTCCCATTTTGCATCCCGAAACTTGTGTTTTGGTGCTTGATCCCTATTTTGGGTGCCCACCTTGCACCAAGTGCGCACCCGGGGCAAACCGAGCGCCTTGGTGCACCGGGGCAAGATCGAGCGTGCACCCGAGGCGCCCCGAACATGCACCAAGGTGCACTCGGCCCACATGTGAGCGCAGGTCGTTGCGCCCGAGGTGGTGTGTGGGCACCGCGTTGCAGACGGGACACTGCACGCACACGACGCCCCGTCCAGGTGCACGCACGTAGGCCGGGCCGGGTGCACACCCGACGCCCTAGCAAGGTGCGCGCACCCGGGCAGGGCTCACACTTGGCGAACGGGGCGCACTTCGCGAGGGAGGGTGTGCACCTCGACGGGGGTGGGTGGCCGGGGTGGATTCGCACGTGGGTCGCGGTTTGCTAAGTACACACTGCGACAAGCTCATAACGGGTGCGATCATACCAGCGTTAGTGCACCGGATCCCATCAGAACTCCGCAGTTAAGCGCGCTTGGGCCGGAGTAGTACTGGGATGGGTGACCTCCCGGGAAGTCCCGGTGTTGCACCCTTTCTTAGTTTTTCGCCGGGCGTCGCAATGCTATTTGAATAAACCTTTTGCCCGTTTGCGTTCTCGTCGGGGCCGGGCCGGGCCGGGGTGCGCTGCCCGCACTACCGCGCGCGCGGGGGCGACACCGAGCGCGCACCCGAGGCGCCCCGAGCACACAGGCCACGGTGCAACCCGGGCGTTGTGCGCGCACCCCGGTGCGCCCGAGGTGCTGCGCGCGCACCCAGGTGAAATCGGTGTGCACCTCGGCCAGTGCGCGCTCGGTCGAGTCGCGCACGTTGGCCAAGGTGCACGGTGATGTTTCTTACTCTAAGGTTCCGCACCAGACGCCCGGGACAGGTGAGCGAAGCTGGGCGGGGCCGGGTGCGCGGCCGGGGCAGGTGCACGCAGCTGGAGAGAGCTTTGGAGCACACCAGAGGTGCGCACCTTGGAGCACACTTCGGAGCGCACCAATGATGCGCTCCATTCAAAAGTTTCCTGAAAAGGCAAAAAAAGTTGAGATTATAGAATTTCCCACTTGAGAGATTGTAAAAAAAAAAAATTTAAAATGAAGGAAACGCGGGTGCCAAGGTGTGCGCGCCCGGGTGCGCAGCCCAGCCAAGGTGTGCGCACCAAGGCGCCCACCCTGGCGAAGGTGCACGCAAGGTGCGCACCCGAGGCAAACCGGACAATTAACCCAACTTTCGACTTCGCGCGCACCTGCGCACCTTGGAGCGCACTTCGGAGCGCTCCTTGGTGCGCACCAATCTTGGGCACCTCGGAGTGCACCATGGCGCCCACCAAGGTGCGCACCCGGGGCAAACCGAGCTCCGACTTCGTGCGCACCTTGGAGCGCACGAAAGGTGCGCACCATGGCGCCCACCAAGGTGCGCAGCCCAGCCAAGGCGTGCGCATCAAGGTGCGCACCCTGGCGAAGGTGCGCACCCGGGGCAAACCGAGCTCCGACTTCGTGCGCACCTTGGAGCGCACAAAGGGTGCGCAACCCAGCCAAGGTGTGCGCACCCCGGGCAAACCGAGCTCCGAATCGTGCGCACCTTGGAGCACACTTCGGAGCCCTCCTTGGTGCGCACCGATGTTGCGCACCTCGGAGCGCACCCGGGGAAAACAATGCAATTAACCCGACTTTCGACTTCGTGGGCACCTCGGAGCGCTCTCGGGTTCGCACCTCGGAGCACACCGAGGTGCGCACCTTTGATGCGCTGCCTTCACCAATTTCCAGAAAAGGCAAGAAAACATTGAGAAGGTGTGCGCACCGAGGTGCCCACCCTGGCGAAGGTGCACGCGAGGTGCGCACCCGGGGCAAACCGGGCTCCGACTTCGTGCACGCCATGCTGCGCACCTTGGAGGGCCATGGTGCGCACCTTGGAGCACACTTCGGAGCGCTCAATGGTGCCCAACCCAGCCAAGGTGCCCACCGCGGCGAAGGTGCGCACCCGGGGCAAACCGGGCTCCGACTTCGTGCACGCCGCACCTTGGAGCACACTTCGGAGCGCTCCTTGGTGCGCACCAGGGCGCGCAACCCAGCCGAGGTGCCCACCCCGGCGAAGGTGCACGCGGGGTGCGCACCCGGGGCAAACCGGGCTCCGACTTCGTGCACGCCATGGTGCCCACCGCGGCGAAGGTGCACGCGAGGTGCGCACCCGGGGCAAACCGGGCTCCGACTTCGTGCACGCCGCACCTTGGAGCACACTTCGGAGCGCTCCTTGGTGCGCACCAGGGCGCGCAACCCAGCCGAGGTGCCCACCCCGGCGAAGGTGCACGCGAGGTGCGCACCCGGGGCAAACCGGGCTCCGACTTCGTGCACGCCATGGTGCCCACCGCGGCGAAGGTGCACGCGAGGTGCGCACCCGGGGCAAACCGGGCTCCGACTTCGTGCACGCCGCACCTTGGAGCACACTTCGGAGCGCTCCTTGGTGCGCACCATGGTGCCCACCAGGGCGCGCAACCCCGCCGAAGGTGCACGCGAGGTGCGCACCCGGGGCAAACCGGGCTCCGACTTCGTGCACGCCGCACCTTGGAGCACACTTCGGAGCGCTCCTTGGTGCGCACCAGGGCGCGCAACCCCGCCGAAGGTGCACGCGAGGTGCGCACCCGGGGCAAACCGGGCTCCGACTTCGTGCACGCCATGGTGCGCACCAGGGTGCCCACCGCGGCGAAGGTGCGCACCCGGGGCAAACCGGGCTCCGACTTCGTGCACGCCGCACCTTGGAGCACACTTCGGAGCGCTCCTTGGTGCGCACCAGGGCGCGCAACCCAGCCGAGGTGCCCACCCCGGCGAAGGTGCACGCGAGGTGCGCACCCGGGGCAAACCGGGCTCCGACTTCGTGCACGCCATGGTGCCCACCGCGGCGAAGGTGCGCACCCGGGGCAAACCGGGCTAGGACTTCGTGCACGCCGCACCTTGGAGCACACTTTGGAGCGCTCCTTGGTGCGCACCATGGTGCCCACCAGGCCGCGCAACCCAGCCAAGGTGTGCGCACCAAGGTGCACGCGAGGTGCGCACCCGGGGCAAACCGGGGTCCGGCTTCGTGCACGCCGCACCTTGGAGCACACATCGGGGCGCTCCCGGGTTCGCACCGGCGTTGCGCACCGTGGTGGGCACCTCGGAGCGCACCGTGGTGGGCACCTCGGAGCACACCAAGGTGGGCAGCGAGGTGCGCACCTTTGATGCGATGCCTTCACTAATTTCCATAAAAGGCAAAAAAAAACGAGATTTTAAAATTTCCGTTTTGAAAGATAGTGAGAAAAAGGGAATGCTGGTGCCATCTTGAGCCCGCCCTGGTGCGCAGCCCAGCCAAGGTGTGCGCACCAAGGTGCCCACCCTGGCGAAGGTGCGCGCCCGGGCAATTAACCCAACTTCCAACTTCGCGCGCGCCAGGGTGGGAGCGCACCCAACAACCGGGCCTGGGAAGAGCCAATGCGAGAAACCCCACCAAACGCTCTGACAAAAAAAGAGGGGGCGCTCCAGTAACCCCGCTTCGGAGCGCACCCTGGGCAAACCCAGCCAGGGTGCCCACCCCGGCCAAGGTGCAGGCGAGGTGCGCACCCGGGGCAAACCGGGCTCCGACAACGTGCACGCCGCACCTTGGAGCACACTTCGTAGCGCTCCCGGGTGCGCACCTCAGAGCACACCAAGGTGGGCAGCGAGGTGCGCACCTTTGATGCGCTGCCTTCACTAATTTCCAGAAAAGGCAAAAAAAAGAGGAGATTTTAAAATTTCCGTTTTGAAAGATAGTGAAAAAAACGGAACGCGGGTGCCATCTTGAGCCCGCCCTGGTGCACAGCCCAGGTAAGGTGCCCACCCTGGCAAAGGTGCGCACCCGGGCAATTAACCCTACTTCCGACTTCGTGCGCGCCAGGGTGGCAACCGGGCCTGGGAAGAGCCAATGCGAGAAACCCCACCAAACGCTCCGACAAAAAAAGAGGCGGCGCTCCAATAACCCCGCTTCGGAGCGCAGCCGGGGCAAACCCAGCCAAGGTGCCCACCCCGACGAAGGTGCACGCGAGGTGCGCACCCGGGGCAAACCGGGCTCCGACAACGTGCACGCAGCACCTTGGAGCACACTTCGAAGCACTCCCGGGTGCCCACCGGCGTTGCGCACCGTGGTGGGCAGCGAGGTGCGCACCTTTGATGCGCTGCCTTCACTAATTTCCAGAAAAGGCAAAAAAAAATGAGATTTTAAAATTTCCGTTTTGAAAGATAGTGAAAAAAACGGAACGCGGGTGCCATCTTGAGCCCGCCCTGGTGCGCAGCCCAGGCAAGGCATGCGCACCAAGGTGCCCACCCGCGGTGCACGCCCGGGGCAAACCGGGCTCCGACTTCGTGCAGGCCGCACCTTGGAGCACACTTCGGAGCGCTCCTTGGTGCGCACCATGGTGCCCACCAGGGCGCACCCGGGGCAAACCGGGCTCCGACTTCGTGCACGCCGCACCTTGGAGCACACATCGGAGCGCTCCCAGGTTCGCACCAGCGTTGCGCACCTTTGATGCGCTGCCTTCACTAATTTCCAGAAAAGGCAAAAAAAAACGATATTTTAAAATTTCCGTTCTGAAAGATAGTGAAAAAAACGGAACGCGGGTGCCATCTTGAGCCCTTCCTGGTGCGCAGCCCAGGCAAGTTGTGCGCACCAAGGTGCCCACCCTGGCGGAGGTGCGCGCCCGGGGCAAACCGGGCTCCGACTTCGTGCACTGCATGGTGCCCACCAAGGCGCGCAACCCAGCCAAGGTGCCCACCGCAGCGAAGGTGCACGCGAGGTGCGCACCCGAGGTGCACACCCGGGGCAAACCGAGCTCCGACTTCGTGCACGCCGCACCTTGGAGCACACTTCAGAGCGCTCCTTGGTGCGCACCAGGGCGCGCAACCCAGCCAAGGTGCTCACCCCGGCGAAGGTGCACGCGAGGTGCGCACCCGGGGCAAGCCGGGCTCGGACTTCGTGCACGCCGCACCTTGGAGCACACATCGGAGCGCTCCCGGGTTCGCACCAGCATTGCGCACCTTTGATGCGCTGCCTTCACTAATTTCCAGAAAAGGCAAAAAAAAAAAAAAAAACGAGATTTTAAAATTTCCGTTTTGAAAGATAGTGAAAAAAACGGAACGCGGGTGCCATCTTGAGCCCGCCCTGGTGTGCAGCCCAGGCAAGTTGTGCGCACCAAGGCACCCACCCTGGCCAAGGTGGGTCACGGGGTGGGTCCTAGGGTGGGTAACGGGGTGGGTACTAAGGTGCGTGCCAAGGTGGGTCATGGGGTGGGTGCCAAGGTGGGCACCAGGGTGGGTGTGCACCAACCCTAGCCAGGGTAGGTCACGGGGTGGTTGTCGGGGTGGGCGTCAAGGAGCCAAGGTGGGTGGCAAGTAGCCAAGTTGCGTGCCAAGGTGGGTGTCGGGGTGGGTGCCAAGGATCCAAGGTGGGTGCCAAGGAACCAAGGTGGGTGTCTGGGTGGGTGCCGAGGTGGGAGCCAGGGTGGGTCCCAAGGTGAGTGCAAAGGTGGGTGCCAGGGTCAAGGTGAGTGCCAATGTGGGTTCCAAGGTGCCAGGGTCAGGGTGAGTGCCAATGTGGGTTCAAAGGTGCTAAGTTGGGTGCGAGGTTGGGTGCGAGGGTGGGTGGGTGCCAAGGTGTGCTAGGTGGAAGCCCGGGTGGGTCGGCATCCCATGGGTGTCGAGTTGGGTGCCTGATGGGTGCTTCTTGTCAAGTTTTAGTCGTCGGGACTCATTTCGAGCCTTAGAGGTCGTTTCTTGTCCGGTTGCCCTGTCTTCGACCTGGGAACCCAATTTTGGTCCTCGGGTCCCATTTTTTTTTGTCTCGCATCCCACTTTTGGCCTGTGGCCTTTTCGGGGTCGATTCTCGTTTTGGGCATCAGAGCATGTTTCTTCTCCTAAAACCCAATATTTGTTTATTAAGTCTCGGAACACATTTTTGTTCTCGTGGACCCATCATGGGTCTTGGAACGCATTTGTGGTCCTTGGGTCCCATTTTGCATCCCGAAACTTGTGTTTTGGTGCTTGATCCCTATTTTGGGTGCCCACCTTGCACCAAGTGCGCACCCGGGGCAAACCGAGCGCCTTGGTGCACCGGGGCAAGATCGAGCGTGCACCCGAGGCGCCCCGAACATGCACCAAGGTGCACTCGGCCCACATGTGAGCGCAGGTCGTTGCGCCCGAGGTGGTGTGTGGGCACCGCGTTGCAGACGGGACACTGCACGCACACGACGCCCCGTCCAGGTGCACGCACGTAGGCCGGGCCGGGTGCACACCCGACGCCCTAGCAAGGTGCGCGCACCCGGGCAGGGCTCACACTTGGCGAACGGGGCGCACTTCGCGAGGGAGGGTGTGCACCTCGACGGGGGTGGGTGGCCGGGGTGGATTCGCACGTGGGTCGCGGTTTGCTAAGTACACACTGCGACAAGCTCATAACGGGTGCGATCATACCAGCGTTAGTGCACCGGATCCCATCAGAACTCCGCAGTTAAGCGCGCTTGGGCCGGAGTAGTACTCGGATGGGTGACCTCCCGGGAAGTCCCGGTGTTGCACCCTTTTTTAGTTTTTCGCCGGGCGTCGCAATGCTATTTGAATAAACCTTTTGCCCGTTTGCGTTCTCGTCGGGGCCGGGCCGGGCCGGGGTGCGCTGCCCGCACTACCGCGCGCGCGGGGGGCGACACCGAGCGCGCACCCGAGGCGCCCCGAGCACACAGGCCACGGTGCAACCCGGGCGTTGTGCGCGCACCCCGGTGCGCCCGAGGTGCTGCGCGCGCACCCAGGTGAAATCGGTGTGCACCTCGGCCAGTGCGCGCTCGGTCGAGTCGCGCACGTTGGCCAAGGTGCACGGTGATGTTTCTTACTCTAAGGTTCCGCACCAGACGCCCGGGACAGGTGAGCGAAGCTGGGCGGGGCCGGGTGCGCGGCCGGGGCAGGTGCACGCAGCTGGAGAGAGCTTTGGAGCACACCAGAGGTGCGCACCTTGGAGCACACTTCGGAGCGCACCAATGATGCGCTCCATTCAAAAGTTTCCTGAAAAGGCAAAAAAAGTTGAGATTATAGAATTTCCCACTTGAGAGATTGTAAAAAAAAAAAATTTAAAATGAAGGAAACGCGGGTGCCAAGGTGTGCGCGCCCGGGTGCGCAGCCCAGCCAAGGTGTGCGCACCAAGGCGCCCACCCTGGCGAAGGTGCACGCAAGGTGCGCACCCGAGGCAAACCGGACAATTAACCCAACTTTCGACTTCGCGCGCACCTGCGCACCTTGGAGCGCACTTCGGAGCGCTCCTTGGTGCGCACCAATCTTGGGCACCTCGGAGTGCACCATGGCGCCCACCAAGGTGCGCACCCGGGACAAACCGAGCTCCGACTTCGTGCGCACCTTGGAGCGCACGAAAGGTGCGCACCATGGCGCCCACCAAGGTGCGCAGCCCAGCCAAGGCGTGCGCATCAAGGTGCGCACCCTGGCGAAGGTGCGCACCCGGGGCAAACCGAGCTCCGACTTCGTGCGCACCTTGGAGCGCACAAAGGGTGCGCAACCCAGCCAAGGTGTGCGCACCCCGGGCAAACCGAGCTCCGAATCGTGCGCACCTTGGAGCACACTTCGGAGCCCTCCTTGGTGCGCACCGATGTTGCGCACCTCGGAGCGCACCCGGGGAAAACAATGCAATTAACCCGACTTTCGACTTCGTGGGCACCTCGGAGCGCTCTCGGGTTCGCACCTCGGAGCACACCGAGGTGCGCACCTTTGATGCGCTGCCTTCACCAATTTCCA
>NW_026728877.1:302500-335000 GCF_030272615.1 Cryptomeria japonica
ACAAGACCGATTACAAGTCGTCGAGTCTGTTACTGGGCGAACACGAGATGCGCACAGGAAATCGATCAGCCCTCACAATGGCCCAAGGCCAGAGATCGGACTGCTACGATTTACCCCAACAATCATCGTGCCACTCTTCGCAGAGAGGTGATAGACGCCAACGAGCCCGCGCATAGCAATCGAGGTGTAAAAAGGGCGTTGAAGGCAGGAAGCCTGGACGAAAGAGGCTACGAGGTCACCTCGAAGCGGTCTAAGAATCGGGCGCACTTGGGGCGACTACCAGTGCCAACCCCTTATCCCGCGGTGCGTCCGACACACAGAAATTTCCAAGGCGGCCAAGGAGCCTCCCCGCATAGCAATCGGGGTGTGAGGTTACGGATGCAGCATTGATAGCAATCGAGGTGGGAGGCGAAGGATGCAGAAGTGAGAGCCGAGGGATGTAGCAGAGATAGCAATCGGGGTGTGTGATGCAGAAGAGATAGCAATCGAGGTGTGCGGTGGGAAGGGCCCAGCAGCCAGAATGCATGAAGCGACGGATGAAGCAGTGATGACAACCGGGCTGTGAGGAGAGGAGGGATGCAGCCAAGAAAGCAATCAGGGCTCGAGGCAAGGGATGCATCAAGGATAGCAATCATGTTGTGAGGCGAGATTCCAAAGGCTAAACGTGAGAGGCTGCAGGGTCGACTCAGAGAGGTCTATGCATGTGAGAGGCTGAAAGCAAGGTCAACTCGGAGCGGTCTATGCATCGGGCGCGCTTGGGGCGACTACCAGTGCCAACCCCTTATCCCGCGACGCGTCCGACAAAGAGAACGTTCCAAGGCGGCAGAGGAGGTTACCAGCCGAAGGATGCAGTAGCAATAACAGGTATAGTTCCGCGGCGGCCGAGAAGACTCACCGCATAGGAATCGGGATGCGAGGCGAGGGATGCGGCGGGAAGGCCCCGACGGCTAAACGGAAGAGGCTGCAGGGCCGCCTCGGAATGGTCCAAGCATCGGACGCGATTGGGACGACTACCAGTGCCAACCCCTTATCCCGCGATGCGTCCGATACACAGATAGTTCCAAGGCGGCCGAGGAGCCTCACCGCATATCAATCGGGGTGCGAGGCGAGGGATGGGGCGGGAAGGCCCCAACGGCTAGACGGAAGAGGCTTCAGGGCCACCTCGGAATGCTCCAAGCATCGGACGCGCTTGGGGCGACTACCAGTGCCAACCCCTTATCCCGCGATGCGTCCGATACACAGATGGTTCCAAGGCGGCCGAGGAGCCTCACCGCATAGCAATCGGGGGTGCGAGGCGAGGGATGGGGCGGGAAGGCCCCAACGGCTAGACGGAAGAGGCTTCAGGGCCGCCTCGGAATGGTCCAAGCATCGGACGCGCTTGGGGCGACTACCAGTGACAACCCCTCATCCCGCGATGCGTCCGATACGAAGATGGTTCCAAGGCGGCCGAGGAGCCTCACCGCATAGCAATCGGGGTGCGAGGTGGGGGATGCGGCGAGATGGCCCCAACGGCTAGACGGAAGAGGCCACAGGGCCGCGTCGGAATAGTCCAAGCATCGGACGCGCTTGGGGCGACTACCAGTGACAACCCCTTATCCCGCGATGCGTCCGATACGAAGATAGTTCCAAGGCGGCCGAGGAGCCTCACCGCATAGCAATCCGGGTGCGAGGTGGGGGATGCGGCGAGATGGCCCCAACGGCTAGACGGAAGAGGCTGCAGGGCCGCCTCGGAATAGTCCAAGCATCGGACGCGCTTGGGGCGACTACCAGTGACAACCCCTTATCCCGCGATGCTTCCGATACGAAGACAGTTCCAAGGCGGCCGAGGAGCCTCACCGCATAGCAATGGGGGTGCGAGGTGAGGGATGCGGCGAGATGGCCCCAACGGCTAGACGGAAGAGGCCACAGGGCCGCCTCGGAATAGTCCAAGCATCGGACGCGCTTGGGGCGACTACCAGTGACAACCCCTTATCCCGCGATGCATCCGATACGAAGATAGTTCCCAGGCGGCCGAGGAGCCTCACCGCATAGCAATCGGGGTGCGAGGCGAGGGATGCGGCGAGATGGCCCCAAAGGGTAGACGGAAGAGGCTGCGGGGCCGCCTCGGAATAGTCCAAGCATCGAACGCGCTTGGGGCGACTACCACTGCCAACCCCTTATCCCGCGATGCGTCCGATACACAGATAGTTCCGAGGCGGCCGAGGAGCTGGGGGATGCGGCGAGATGGCCCCAACGGCTAGACGGAAGAGGCTGTAGGGCCGCCTCGGAATAGTCCAAGCATCGGACGCGCTTGGGGCGACTACCAGTGACAACCCCTTATCCCGCGATGCGTCCGATACACAGATAGTTCCGAGGCGGCCAAGGAGCCTCACCGCATAGCAATCGTGGTGCGAGGTGGGGGATGCAGCGAGATGGCCCCAACGGCTAGACGGAAGAGGCTGCAGGGCCGCCTCGGAATGGTCCAAGCATCGGACGCGCTTGGGGCGACTACCACTGCCAACCCCTTATCCCGCGATGCGTCCGATACACAGATAGTTCCAAGGCGGCCGAGGAGCCTCACCGAATAGCAATCGGGGTGCGAGGCGAGGGATGCGGCGAGAAAGCCCCAACGGCTAGAGGGAAGAGGCTTCAGGTCCGCCTCGGAATGGTCCAAGCATCGGACGCGCTTGGGGCGACTACCAGTGACAACCCCTTATCCCGCGACGCGTCCGATACACAGATAGTTCCAAGGCGGCCGAGGAGCCTCACCGCATAGCAATCGGGGTGCGAGGCGAGGGATGCGGCGAGAAGGACCCAACGGCTAGACGGCAGAGGCTTCAGGGCCGCCTCGGAATGGTCCAAGCATCGGACGCGCTTGGGGCGACTACCAGTGACAACCCCTTATCCCGCGACGCGTCCGATACACAGATAGTTCCAAGGCGGCCGAGGAGCCTCACCGCATAGCAATCGGGGTGCGAGGCGAGGGATGCGGCGAGAAGGACCCAACGGCTAGACGGAAGAGGCTTCAGGTCCGCCTCGGAATGGTCCAAGCATCGGACGCGCTTGGGGCGACTACCAGTGACAACCCCTTATCCCGCGACGCGTCCGATACACAGATAGTTCCAAGGCGGCCGAGGAGCCTCACCGCATAGCAATCGGGGTGCGAGGCGAGGGATGCGGCGAGAAGGACCCAACGGCTAGACGGAAGAGGCTTCAGGGCCGCCTCGGAATGGTCCAAGCATCGGACGCGCTTGGGGCGACTACCAGTGACAACCCCTTATCCCGCGATGCGTCCGATACACAGATAGTTCCAAGGCGGCCGAGGAGCCTCACCGCATAGCAATCGGGGTGCGAGGCGAGGGATGCGGCGAGAAGGACCCAACGGCTAGACGGAAGAGGCTTCAGGGCCGCCTCGGAATGGTCCAAGCATCGGACGCGCTTGGGGCGACTACCAGTGACAACCCCTTATCCCGCGACGCGTCCGATACACAGATAGTTCCAAGGCGGCCGAGGAGCCTCACCGCATAGCAATCGGGGTGCGAGGCGAGGGATGCGGCAAGAAGGACCCAACGGCTAGACGGAAGAGGCTTCAGGGCCGCCTCGGAATGGTCCAAGCATCGGACGCGCTTGGGGCGACTACCAGTGACAACCCCTTATCCCGCGACGCGTCCGATACACAGATAGTTCCAAGGCGGCCGAGGAGCCTCACCGCATAGCAATCGGGGTGCGAGGCGAGGGATGCGGCGAGAAGGACCCAACGGCTAGACGGAAGAGGCTTCAGGTCCGCCTCGGAATGGTCCAAGCATCGGACGCGCTTGGGGCGACTACCAGTGACAACCCCTTATCCCGCGACGCGTCCGATACACAGATAGTTCCAAGGCGGCCGAGGAGCCTCACCGCATAGCAATCGGGGTGCGAGGCGAGGGATGCGGCGAGAAGGACCCAACGGCTAGACGGAAGAGGCTTCAGGGCCGCCTCGGAATGGTCCAAGCATCGGACGCGCTTGGGGCGACTACCAGTGACAACCCCTTATCCCGCGACGCGTCCGATACACAGATAGTTCCAAGGCGGCCGAGGAGCCTCACCGCATAGCAATCGGGGTGCGAGGCGAGGGATGCGGCGAGAAGGACCCAACGGCTAGACGGAAGAGGCTTCAGGGCCGCCTCGGAATGGTCCAAGCATCGGACGCGCTTGGGGCGACTACCAGTGACAACCCCTTATCCCGCGATGCGTCCGATACACAGATAGTTCCAAGGCGGCCGAGGAGCCTCACCGCATAGCAATCGGGGTGCGAGGCGAGGGATGCGGCGAGAAGGACCCAACGGCTAGACGGAAGAGGCTTCAGGGCCGCCTCGGAATGGTCCAAGCATCGGACGCGCTTGGGGCGACTACCAGTGACAACCCCTTATCCCGCGACGCGTCCGATACACAGATAGTTCCAAGGCGGCCGAGGAGCCTCACCGCATAGCAATCGGGGTGCGAGGCGAGGGATGCGGCGAGAAGGACCCAACGGCTAGACGGAAGAGGCTTCAGGGCCGCCTCGGAATGGTCCAAGCATCGGACGCGCTTGGGGCGACTACCAGTGACAACCCCTTATCCCGCGACGCGTCCGATACACAGATAGTTCCAAGGCGGCCGAGGAGCCTCACCGCATAGCAATCGGGGTGCGAGGCGAGGGATGCGGCGAGAAGGACCCAACGGCTAGACGGAAGAGGCTTCAGGGCCGCCTCGGAATGGTCCAAGCATCGGACGCGCTTGGGGCGACTACCAGTGACAACCCCTTATCCCGCGACGCGTCCGATACACAGATAGTTCCAAGGCGGCCGAGGAGCCTCACCGCATAGCAATCGGGGTGCGAGGCGAGGGATGCGGCGAGAAGGACCCAACGGCTAGACGGAAGAGGCTTCAGGGCCGCCTGGGAATGGTCCATGCATCGCACGCGCTTGGGGCGACTACCAGTGACAACCCCTTATCCCGCGACGCGTCCGATACACAGATAGTTCCAAGGCGGCCGAGGAGCCTCACCGCATAGCAAGCGGGGTGCGAGGCGAGGGATGCGGCGAGAAGGACCCAACGGCTAGACGGAAGAGGCTTCAGGGCCGCCTCGGAATGGTCCAAGCATCGGACGCGCTTGGGGCGACTACCAGTGACAACCCCTTATCCCGCGACGCGTCCGATACACAGATAGTTCCAAGGCGGCCGAGGAGCCTCACCGCATAGCAATCGGGGTGCGAGTCGAGGGATGCGGCGAGAAGGACCCAACGGCTAGACGGAAGAGGCTTCAGGGCCGCCTCGGAATGGTCCAAGCATCGGACGCGCTTGGGGCGACTACCAGTGACAACCCCTTATCCCGCAATGCGTCTGATACACAGATAGTTCCAAGGCGGCCGAGGAGCCTCACCGCATAGCAATCGGGGTGCAAGGCAAGGGATGCGGCGAGAAGGACCCAACGGCTAGACGGAAGAGGCTTCAGGGCCGCCTCGGAATGGTCCAAGCATCGGACGCGCTTGGGGCGACTACCGTTGCCAACCCCTTATCCCGCGATGCGTCTGATACACAGATAGTTCCGAGGCGGCCGAGGAGCCTCACCGCATAGCAATCGGGTTGCGAGGCAGATTATTGGGAAGGGAACCCCCTGGGATGCGGCTCAAGCAGTGCCCAAAGGGACTGGAATGCGGAATCACATCGAGAGACCCAAATGCTATACGAGGGCTCAAATCGAATTATCGATTTGGCCACGACATGGACGCATCGGAACGACTACCTTTGCCGAACCACTCGCAATTGCATCCATACCGAAACCAATAGACATTTCCGTTAGAGCCCTCGCATAGCATTCGGGAATCTCGCATGCCCCTCTAAATCGACCAATGCTGGCGCTCAACGAAAATCCGAGCGCTACCACCGTTCGAGCGCCAGCATTGGTCGAGTTAGAGGGGCACGGGGGAGAATGCTCCAGTCAACACCTCCCCTATATAAGTTATTTGTCCGATTCTCGCACAACCGTAGTCTGCCTCGTCGAATCAAACAACGGTCCCAGATTCCGACTTCCGTTCCGTAGAGACCCAAAAGCTAGATGGAGGCTCGCAAGAAAGAGAGTCGGCGCATAGCAATCGGGTTTCTCGAACGTTTAGGGACCGAGCTCACTTGCGGATAGGGCAAAATCCGCCAAGCAACCCAAAAGCTAGACGGGGGCTCGAATCGAATCGCCTAGGCGGCCACAACAACGACGTGTTGGATCGACTACCAGTGCCAAACCATTCAGCAAGACTAGTCTGTGTCGAGGCCGGATAGAGATTCTCAGAGAGCGCCCGTATAGCATTTAGGAGACCTGCCGCGTCCCTCACACTCGACAAATGGTGGTGCACGTTTATAAATCCGAGCGATCCCAACCCTTTCAAGCACCAACATCGGTCGAGATAGAGGGGCACGGAGGGGGCTGCGTGAGACAACACAGTCCCCTATATAAGTTATTTGTCCGATTCTCACACATCCGAAGAATGGTCATCAAATCGGACAACAGCCCAAACTTCCGACTTCCGTCCCAGAAAGCCCAAGAGCTATCTAAAACGTTCATGGCCGGAACTCGATCGCGGCTATACCAGTCCGCCAAGCAACCCAAAAGCTAGACTGGAGCTCTAGTCGAATCACCTCTGTGGCCATTGCAAGGACGTGTTGGAGCGACTACCATTGCCGAACCATTCCGCAGGTCGAGTCCATACCAAGGCCGCATAGAGATTCACGATGAGCTCCTGCATAGCAATCAGGAGACTTGCCGTGTCCATCACAATCGATAAATCCTGGTGCAAGATTTTTGCATCCGAGCGCTCCAACCAGTCGAGCACCAGCATCAATCGACATAAACGGGCACGGGGGGAGGATGCTCGAGAACACTACCTCCCCTATATAAGTTATTTGTCCGATTCTCAAGCAGCCGAAGTCTGGTCATCGAATCGGGTCAAAGACCACAACTTCCGACTTTACCCACAATGCAAGTCATCGAATCGAACATCGGCCCCCGAGTCGGACTCCATGCGTATGTCAGGTCATCGGACCCAAATTCCGCCTTCCTGCGCATGGCGGGCCATCAATATCAACTCGGTCATCGGACCCAAACTCCGCCTTTCTGCGCATGGCACGCCTTCAAATCGGTCATCGGACCCAAATTCCGCCTTCCTGTGCATGGCGGGCCATCAACATCAACTCGGTCATCGGACCCAAATTCCGCCTTTCTGCGCATGGCACGCCATCAACTCGGTCATCGGACCCAAATTCCGCCTTCCTGCGCATGGCAGGTCATCGGACACAAATTCAGACCTCGCCAATATGCCTACGTATCGAATCGGTCATCGGACCCAACTTCCGACTTCATCCATACTGTAGGGTCTTTGAGGTTGGCGCGGTGCGCTCAACCCGGGGAGTCGACCCATCGAAGCATACACCTCCCCTATATAAGCTATTTGTCCGATTCCCACACCTGTGTAGTTTGCACCTCTGACCAGGACATCGACCCCAACTTCCGAACTCGACTGCAACGACGGCACCAGCGCCTTGGTGCGCACCTTGCGACGCACAGTCCCAACATTCGCCTTCCTGCACATGGCAGGTCATCGGACCCAAATTCCGACCTCGCGAGTATGCCTACATATCGAATCGGTCATCGGACACAACTTCCGACTTCATCCATACCGTAGGGTCTTTGAGGTTGGCGCGGTGCGCTCAACCCGGGGAGTCGACCCAACGAAGCATACACCTCCCCTATATAAGCTATTTGTCCGATTCCCACACCTGTGTAGTTTGCACCTCCGATCAGGACATCGACCCCAACTTCCGAACTCGCCTGCAACGACCGAACCAGCGCCTTGGTGCGCACCTTGCAACGCACAGTGCCAACATTCGCCTTCCTGCACATGGCAGGTCATCGGACCCAAATTCCGACCTCGCGAGTATGCCTACATATCGAATCGGTCATCGGACCCAACTTCCGACTTCATCCATACCGTAGGGTCTTTGAGGTTGGCGCGGTGCGCTCAACCCGGGGAGTCGACCCAACGAAGCATACACCTCCCCTATATAAGCTATTTGTCCGATTCCCACACCTGTGTAGCTTGCACCTCCGATCAGGACATCGACCCCAACTTCCGAACTCGACTAAAAAGACCGCACCAGCACCTTGGTGTGCACCTTGCAACGCACAGTGCCAACATTCGCCTTCCTGCACATGGCAGGTCATCGGACCCAAATTCCGACCTCATGAGCATACCTACTAATCGAATCGGTCATCGGACCCAACTTCCGACTTCATCCATACCGTAGGGTCTTTGAGGTTGGCGCGGTGCGCTCAACCTGGGGAGTCGACCCATCGAAGCATACACCTCCCCTATATAAGCTATTTGTCCGATTCCGACACCTGTGTAGTTTGCACCTCCGCTCAGGACATCGACCCCAACTTCCGAACTCGCCTGCAACGACCGAACCAGCGCCTTGGTGCGCACCAAAAGTGCGCACTTTTGGAGGGCACTTTTGTGCGCTCCAAAGGTGCGCACTTTTGGAGGGCACTTTTGTGCGCTCCAAAGGTGCGCACTTTTGGAGGGCACTTTTTGGAGGGCACTTTTGTGCGCTCCAAAGGTGCGCACTTTTGGAGGGCACTTTTTGGAGGGCACTTTTCTGCGCTCCAAAGGTGCGCACTTTTGGAGGGCACTTTTTGGAGGGCACTTTTCTGCGCTCCAAAGGTGCGCACTTTTGGAGGGCACTTTTTGGAGGGCACTTTTCTGCGCTCCAAAGGTGCGCACTTTTGGAGGGCACTTTTTGGAGGGCACTTTTCTGCGCTCCAAAGGTGCGCACTTTTGGAGGGCACTTTTGTGCACTCCAAAGGTGCACACTTTTGGAGGGCACTTTTTGGAGGGCACTTTTCTGCACTCCAAAGGTGCGCACTTTTGGAGGGCACTTTTTGGAGGGCACTTTTGTGCGCTCCAAAGGTGCGCACTTTTGGAGGGCACTTTTTGGAGGGCACTTTTGTGCGCTCCAAAGGTGCGCACTTTTGGAGGGCACTTTTGTGCACTCCAAAGGTGCGCACTTTTGGAGGGCACTTTTCCTGCGCTCCAAAGGTGCACACCTAGGTGAGCACCTTCGACCACACCTTGTAGCACACCAAACTCTGACTTTCGACTTCATCCGCAATGCAGGGTCTTTGAGGTTGGCGCAATGCGCACAACCAGGGGAGTCGACCCATCAAACCCAACACCTCCCCTATATAAGCTATTTGTCTGATTCTCATACATGCGTAGCCTGCAGGAGCAATTAGGACATCGACCCCAACTTTCGGCTTCTAAACGAAAACAAGGTCTTTGAGGTTGGTGTAATGCGAACAACTAGGGGAGTCAACCCATCAAACCCAACACCTCCCCTATATAAGCTATTTGTCTGATTCTCATACATGTGTAGTCTACAGGAGCAATTAGGACATCGACCCCAACTTTTGACTTCTTAACGAAAACAAGGTCTTTGAGGTTGACGTAATGCGCACAACCAGGGGAGTCGACCCATCAAACCCAACACCTCCCCTATATAAGCTATTTGTCCGATTCTCATACATGTGTAGCCTACAGGAGCCATTAGGACATTGACCCCAACTTTTGACTTCTTAACGAAAACAAGGTCTTTGAGGTTGGCGTAATGCGCACAACCAAGGGAGTTGACCCATCAAACCCAACACCTCCCCTATATAAGCTATTTGTCTGATTCTCATACATGTGTAGCCTGCAACAACGATTAGGACATCCACCCCAACTTCTGAATTCGTCTGCGTTGACCGCACCAAAGGTGCACGCCTTGGTGCTCACCAAAATCCGACTTCCGACTTCTTCTGCTATGCGGGGTCTTTGAGGTTGGCGCAGTGCGCACAACCAGGGGAGTCAACCCACCGAATGCAACACCTCCCCTATATAAGCTATTTGTCTGATTCTCATACATGCGTAGACTGCAGCAATGATTAGGACATCCACCCCAACTTTTGACTTCTTAAACAAGACAGGGTCTTTGAAGTTGGTGCAGTGCACACAACCAGGGGAGTCGACCCATCAAACGCAACACCTCCCCTATATAAAGCTATTTGTCCGATTCTCATACGTGTAGTCTGCAGCAGCGATTAGGACATCGACCCCAACTTCCGAATTCGTTTGCATTGACCGCACCAAAGGTGCACGCCTTGGTGTGCACCTTGGAGTGCACTTTGGTGCTCACCTCGGTGCACACTTTGGTGTGCACCTCGGTGTGCACCAAAGGTGCGCACCTTGGAGCGCACCAAAGGTGTACACTTTGGAGCGCACCACATAGGGTCTTTGAGAGGTTGGCGCAGTGCGCACACCAAGGTGGGTGTTGAGGTGCGTGCCGAGGTGGGTGGGTGCTAGGGTGCGCTCCATGGTGGGTGCCAGGGTGGGTGCGTGCTAGGGTGGATTCCAAAGAGGGTCATAGGGTGGGTGCCAAGGTGGGTTGGTGATATAGTGGGTTCAAAGGTGGGTACTAGGGTGGGTTCCAAGGTGGGTCACAAGTTGGGTGCCAGGATGCGTGGGTGTTAGGTTGGGTGCCAAGGTGGGCTCCTGCGTGGGTGGGTGCTAGGGTGGGTTTCAAGGTGGACGCGAGGGCGGGTGCCAAGGTGGGTAACAAGTTGGGTGTTAGGATGGGTGAGTGCTAGAGTGGGTGCCAAGGTGGGTGGGTGCTAAGGTGGATGCCAAGGTGGTTCACAGGGTGGGTGGGTTCTAGGGTGAGTTCCAAGGTGGGTCACAGGTTTAGTGCTAGGGTGCGTGTCAAGGCGGGTGTCGAGGTGCCTGGGTGCTAGGGTGTGGATGCCAATGTGGGTCATAGGGTGGGTACTAGGGTGGGCTGCAATGTGGGTGCCAAGGTGGGTAACATGCTCGGTTGGTTCTAAATTGGGTGTCAGGGTGGGTGTGCACCCACCTTGCCCGAGGTGGGTGCCAAGGTGCCAGTGTGGGTGGGTGCTAAGGTGGATGCCAAGGTGGGTGAGAAGGTGGGTGATAGGTTGAGTGGTAGGATGGGTGGGTGCCAAGATGGGTCACAGGGTGGGTGCAAGGGTGGGTAGGTGCTAGGGTTGGTGTCAGGGTGGGTGGGTGCTAGGTTGGGTTCCAAGGTGGGTGCGAGGGTGAGTGTCAAGGTGGGTCACAGGTTAGGTGCTAGGATGGGTGAGTGCTAGGGTGCAAAGGTGCCAGGGTGGGTGCTAGGATGGGTCGATGCTAGGGTGAGTGGCAAGGTGGGTCCACAAGTGTCAAGGTGGGTGCCGAGGTGGGTGCCAACTTGGGTTCCAAGGTGGGTGCCAAGTGGGCGACTGCTATGGTGGATGCCAAGGTGGGTCACGGGGTGGGTGCCAAGTTGCTAGGTTGTGTTCCAAGGTGGGTGCCAACGTGGCTGCTAGGGTGCGTGGGTTAAAGGGTGTGTCACAACGTGGGTGCCAGGATGGGTGCGCACCCACACTGGCCAAGACGGGTGCAAGGTTGGGTTCCAAGCCCGGTCACAGGCTGGGTGCTAGGATGGGTGGGTGCCAAGGTGGGCACCAGGGTGGGTGCACCCACCCTGGCCAAGGTGGGTCACGGGGTGGGTCCTAGGGTGGGTAACAGGGTGGGTACTAAGGTGCGTGCCAAGGTGGGTCATGGGGTGGGTGCCAAGGTGGGCACCAGGGTGGGTGTGCACCAACCCTAGCCAGGGTAGGTCACGGGGTGGTTGTCGGGGTGGGCGTCAAGGAGCCAAGGTGGGTGGCAAGTAGCCAAGTTGCGTGCCAAGGTGGGTGTCGGGGTGGGTGCCAAGGATCCAAGGTGGGTGCCAAGGAACCAAGGTGGGTGTCTGGGTGGGTGCCGAGGTGGGAGCCAGGGTGGGTCCCAAGGTGAGTGCAAAGGTGGGTGCCAGGGTCAAGGTGAGTGCCAATGTGGGTTCCAAGGTGCCAGGGTCAGGGTGAGTGCCAATGTGGGTTCAAAGGTGCTAAGTTGGGTGCGAGGTTGGGTGCGAGGGTGGGTGGGTGCCAAGGTGTGCTAGGTGGAAGCCCGGGTGGGTCGGCATCCCATGGGTGTCGAGTTGGGTGCCTGATGGGTGCTTCTTGTCAAGTTTTAGTCGTCGGGACTCATTTCGAGCCTTAGAGGTCGTTTCTTGTCCGGTTGCCCTGTCTTCGACCTGGGAACCCAATTTTGGTCCTCGGGTCCCATTTTTTTTTGTCTCGCATCCCACTTTTGGCCTGTGGCCTTTTCGGGGTCGATTCTCGTTTTGGGCATCAGAGCATGTTTCTTCTCCTAAAACCCAATATTTGTTTATTAAGTCTCGGAACACATTTTTGTTCTCGTGGACCCATCATGGGTCTTGGAACGCATTTGTGGTCCTTGGGTCCCATTTTGCATCCCGAAACTTGTGTTTTGGTGCTTGATCCCTATTTTGGGTGCCCACCTTGCACCAAGTGCGCACCCGGGGCAAACCGAGCGCCTTGGTGCACCGGGGCAAGATCGAGCGTGCACCCGAGGCGCCCCGAACATGCACCAAGGTGCACTCGGCCCACATGTGAGCGCAGGTCGTTGCGCCCGAGGTGGTGTGTGGGCACCGCGTTGCAGACGGGACACTGCACGCACACGACGCCCCGTCCAGGTGCACGCACGTAGGCCGGGCCGGGTGCACACCCGACGCCCTAGCAAGGTGCGCGCACCCGGGCAGGGCTCACACTTGGCGAACGGGGCGCACTTCGCGAGGGAGGGTGTGCACCTCGACGGGGGTGGGTGGCCGGGGTGGATTCGCACGTGGGTCGCGGTTTGCTAAGTACACACTGCGACAAGCTCATAACGGGTGCGATCATACCAGCGTTAGTGCACCGGATCCCATCAGAACTCCGCAGTTAAGCGCGCTTGGGCCGGAGTAGTACTAGGATGGGTGACCTCCCGGGAAGTCCCGGTGTTGCACCCTTTCTTAGTTTTTCGCCGGGCGTCGCAATGCTATTTGAATAAACCTTTTGCCCGTTTGCGTTCTCGTCGGGGCCGGGCCGGGCCGGGGTGCGCTGCCCGCACTACCGCGCGCGCGGGGGCGACACCGAGCGCGCACCCGAGGCGCCCCGAGCACACAGGCCACGGTGCAACCCGGGCGTTGTGCGCGCACCCCGGTGCGCCCGAGGTGCTGCGCGCGCACCCAGGTGAAATCGGTGTGCACCTCGGCCAGTGCGCGCTCGGTCGAGTCGCGCACGTTGGCCAAGGTGCACGGTGATGTTTCTTACTCTAAGGTTCCGCACCAGACGCCCGGGACAGGTGAGCGAAGCTGGGCGGGGCCGGGTGCGCGGCCGGGGCAGGTGCACGCAGCTGGAGAGAGCTTTGGAGCACACCAGAGGTGCGCACCTTGGAGCACACTTCGGAGCGCACCAATGATGCGCTCCATTCAAAAGTTTCCTGAAAAGGCAAAAAAAGTTGAGATTATAGAATTTCCCACTTGAGAGATTGTAAAAAAAAAAAATTTAAAATGAAGGAAACGCGGGTGCCAAGGTGTGCGCGCCCGGGTGCGCAGCCCAGCCAAGGTGTGCGCACCAAGGCGCCCACCCTGGCGAAGGTGCACGCAAGGTGCGCACCCGAGGCAAACCGGACAATTAACCCAACTTTCGACTTCGCGCGCACCTGCGCACCTTGGAGCGCACTTCGGAGCGCTCCTTGTTGCGCACCAATCTTGGGCACCTCGGAGTGCACCATGGCGCCCACCAAGGTGCGCACCCGGGGCAAACCGAGCTCCGACTTCGTGCGCACCTTGGAGCGCACGAAAGGTGCGCACCATGGCGCCCACCAAGGTGCGCAGCCCAGCCAAGGCGTGCGCATCAAGGTGCGCACCCTGGCGAAGGTGCGCACCCGGGGCAAACCGAGCTCCGACTTCGTGCGCACCTTGGAGCGCACAAAGGGTGCGCAACCCAGCCAAGGTGTGCGCACCCCGGGCAAACCGAGCTCCGAATCGTGCGCACCTTGGAGCACACTTCGGAGCCCTCCTTGGTGCGCACCGATGTTGCGCACCTCGGAGCGCACCCGGGGAAAACAATGCAATTAACCCGACTTTCGACTTCGTGGGCACCTCGGAGCGCTCTCGGGTTCGCACCTCGGAGCACACCGAGGTGCGCACCTTTGATGCGCTGCCTTCACCAATTTCCAGAAAAGGCAAGAAAACATTGAGAAGGTGTGCGCACCGAGGTGCCCACCCTGGCGAAGGTGCACGCGAGGTGCGCACCCGGGGCAAACCGGGCTCCGACTTCGTGCACGCCATGCTGCGCACCTTGGAGGGCCATGGTGCGCACCTTGGAGCACACTTCGGAGCGCTCAATGGTGCCCAACCCAGCCAAGGTGCCCACCGCGGCGAAGGTGCACGCGAGGTGCGCACCCGGGGCAAACCGGGCTCCGACTTCGTGCACGCCGCACCTTGGAGCACACTTCGGAGCGCTCCTTGGTGCGCACCAGGGCGCGCAACCCAGCCGAGGTGCCCACCCCGGCGAAGGTGCACGCGGGGTGCGCACCCGAGGCAAACCGGGCTCCGACTTCGTGCACGCCATGGTGCCCACCGCGGCGAAGGTGCACGCGAGGTGCGCACCCGGGGCAAACCGGGCTCCGACTTCGTGCACGCCGCACCTTGGAGCACACTTCGGAGCGCTCCTTGGTGCGCACCAGGGCGCGCAACCCAGCCGAGGTGCCCACCCCGGCGAAGGTGCACGCGAGGTGCGCACCCGGGGCAAACCGGGCTCCGACTTCGTGCACGCCATGGTGCCCACCGCGGCGAAGGTGCACGCGAGGTGCGCACCCGGGGCAAACCGGGCTCCGACTTCGTGCACGCCGCACCTTGGAGCACACTTCGGAGCGCTCCTTGGTGCGCACCATGGTGCCCACCAGGGCGCGCAACCCCGCCGAAGGTGCACGCGAGGTGCACACCCGGGGCAAACCGGGCTCCGACTTCGTGCACGCCGCACCTTGGAGCACACTTCGGAGCGCTCCTTGGTGCGCACCAGGGCGCGCAACCCCGCCGAAGGTGCACGCGAGGTGCGCACCCGGGGCAAACCGGGCTCCGACTTCGTGCACGCCATGGTGCGCACCAGGGTGCCCACCGCGGCGAAGGTGCGCACCCGGGGCAAACCGGGCTCCGACTTCGTGCACGCCGCACCTTGGAGCACACTTCGGAGCGCTCCTTGGTGCGCACCAGGGCGCGCAACCCAGCCGAGGTGCCCACCCCGGCGAAGGTGCACGCGAGGTGCGCACCCGGGGCAAACCGGGCTCCGACTTCGTGCACGCCATGGTGCCCACCGCGGCGAAGGTGCGCACCCGGGGCAAACCGGGCTAGGACTTCGTGCACGCCGCACCTTGGAGCACACTTCGGAGCGCTCCTTGGTGCGCACCATGGTGCCCACCAGGCCGCGCAACCCAGCCAAGGTGTGCGCACCAAGGTGCACGCGAGGTGCGCACCCGGGGCAAACCGGGGTCCGGCTTCGTGCACGCCGCACCTTGGAGCACACATCGGGGCGCTCCCGGGTTCGCACCGGCGTTGCGCACCGTGGTGGGCACCTCGGAGCGCACCGTGGTGGGCACCTCGGAGCACACCAAGGTGGGCAGCGAGGTGCGCACCTTTGATGCGATGCCTTCACTAATTTCCATAAAAGGCAAAAGAAAACGAGATTTTAAAATTTCCGTTTTGAAAGATAGTGAGAAAAAGGGAATGCTGGTGCCATCTTGAGCCCGCCCTGGTGCGCAGCCCAGCCAAGGTGTGCGCACCAAGGTGCCCACCCTGGCGAAGGTGCGCGCCCGGGCAATTAACCCAACTTCCAACTTCGCGCGCGCCAGGGTGGGAGCGCACCCAACAACCGGGCCTGGGAAGAGCCAATGCGAGAAACCCCACCAAACGCTCTGACAAAAAAAGAGGGGGCGCTCCAGTAACCCCGCTTCGGAGCGCACCCTGGGCAAACCCAGCCAGGGTGCCCACCCCGGCCAAGGTGCAGGCGAGGTGCGCACCCGGGGCAAACCGGGCTCCGACAACGTGCACGCCGCACCTTGGAGCACACTTCGTAGCGCTCCCGGGTGCGCACCTCAGAGCACACCAAGGTGGGCAGCGAGGTGCGCACCTTTGATGCGCTGCCTTCACTAATTTCCAGAAAAGGCAAAAAAAAGAGGAGATTTTAAAATTTCCGTTTTGAAAGATAGTGAAAAAAACGGAACGCGGGTGCCATCTTGAGCCCGCCCGGGTGCACAGCCCAGGTAAGGTGCCCACCCTGGCAAAGGTGCGCACCCGGGCAATTAACCCTACTTCCGACTTCGTGCGCGCCAGGGTGGCAACCGGGCCTGGGAAGAGCCAATGCGAGAAACCCCACCAAACGCTCCGACAAAAAAAGAGGCGGCGCTCCAATAACCCCGCTTCGGAGCGCAGCCGGGGCAAACCCAGCCAAGGTGCCCACCCCGACGAAGGTGCACGCGAGGTGCGCACCCGGGGCAAACCGGGCTCCGACAACGTGCACGCAGCACCTTGGAGCACACTTCGAAGCACTCCCGGGTGCCCACCGGCGTTGCGCACCGTGGTGGGCAGCGAGGTGCGCACCTTTGATGCGCTGCCTTCACTAATTTCCAGAAAAGGCAAAAAAAAATGAGATTTTAAAATTTCCGTTTTGAAAGATAGTGAAAAAAACGGAACGCGGGTGCCATCTTGAGCCCGCCCTGGTGCGCAGCCCAGGCAAGGCATGCGCACCAAGGTGCCCACCCGCGGTGCACACCCGGGGCAAACCGGGCTCCGACTTCGTGCAGGCCGCACCTTGGAGCACACTTCGGAGCGCTCCTTGGTGCGCACCATGGTGCCCACCAGGGCGCACCCGGGGCAAACCGGGCTCCGACTTCGTGCACGCCGCACCTTGGAGCACACATCGGAGCGCTCCCAGGTTCGCACCAGCGTTGCGCACCTTTGATGCGCTGCCTTCACTAATTTCCAGAAAAGGCAAAAAAAAACGATATTTTAAAATTTCCGTTCTGAAAGATAGTGAAAAAAACGGAACGCGGGTGCCATCTTGAGCCCTTCCTGGTGCGCAGCCCAGGCAAGTTGTGCGCACCAAGGTGCCCACCCTGGCGGAGGTGCGCGCCCGGGGCAAACCGGGCTCCGACTTCGTGCACTGCATGGTGCCCACCAAGGCGCGCAACCCAGCCAAGGTGCCCACCGCAGCGAAGGTGCACGCGAGGTGCGCACCCGAGGTGCACACCCGGGGCAAACCGAGCTCCGACTTCGTGCACGCCGCACCTTGGAGCACACTTCAGAGCGCTCCTTGGTGCGCACCAGGGCGCGCAACCCAGCCAAGGTGCTCACCCCGGCGAAGGTGCACGCGAGGTGCGCACCCGGGGCAAGCCGGGCTCGGACTTCGTGCACGCCGCACCTTGGAGCACACATCGGAGCGCTCCCGGGTTCGCACCAGCATTGCGCACCTTTGATGCGCTGCCTTCACTAATTTCCAGAAAAGGCAAAAAAAAAAAAAAAACGAGATTTTAAAATTTCCGTTTTGAAAGATAGTGAAAAAAACGGAACGCGGGTGCCATCTTGAGCCCGCCCTGGTGTGCAGCCCAGGCAAGTTGTGCGCACCAAGGCACCCACCCTGGCCAAGGTGGGTCACGGGGTGGGTCCTAGGGTGGGTAACGGGGTGGGTACTAAGGTGCGTGCCAAGGTGGGTCATGGGGTGGGTGCCAAGGTGGGCACCAGGGTGGGTGTGCACCAACCCTAGCCAGGGTAGGTCACGGGGTGGTTGTCGGGGTGGGCGTCAAGGAGCCAAGGTGGGTGGCAAGTAGCCAAGTTGCGTGCCAAGGTGGGTGTCGGGGTGGGTGCCAAGGATCCAAGGTGGGTGCCAAGGAACCAAGGTGGGTGTCTGGGTGGGTGCCGAGGTGGGAGCCAGGGTGGGTCCCAAGGTGAGTGCAAAGGTGGGTGCCAGGGTCAAGGTGAGTGCCAATGTGGGTTCCAAGGTGCCAGGGTCAGGGTGAGTGCCAATGTGGGTTCAAAGGTGCTAAGTTGGGTGCGAGGTTGGGTGCGAGGGTGGGTGGGTGCCAAGGTGTGCTAGGTGGAAGCCCGGGTGGGTCGGCATCCCATGGGTGTCGAGTTGGGTGCCTGATGGGTGCTTCTTGTCAAGTTTTAGTCGTCGGGACTCATTTCGAGCCTTAGAGGTCGTTTCTTGTCCGGTTGCCCTGTCTTCGACCTGGGAACCCAATTTTGGTCCTCGGGTCCCATTTTTTTTTGTCTCGCATCCCACTTTTGGCCTGTGGCCTTTTCGGGGTCGATTCTCGTTTTGGGCATCAGAGCATGTTTCTTCTCCTAAAACCCAATATTTGTTTATTAAGTCTCGGAACACATTTTTGTTCTCGTGGACCCATCATGGGTCTTGGAACGCATTTGTGGTCCTTGGGTCCCATTTTGCATCCCGAAACTTGTGTTTTGGTGCTTGATCCCTATTTTGGGTGCCCACCTTGCACCAAGTGCGCACCCGGGGCAAACCGAGCGCCTTGGTGCACCGGGGCAAGATCGAGCGTGCACCCGAGGCGCCCCGAACATGCACCAAGGTGCACTCGGCCCACATGTGAGCGCAGGTCGTTGCGCCCGAGGTGGTGTGTGGGCACCGCGTTGCAGACGGGACACTGCACGCACACGACGCCCCGTCCAGGTGCACGCACGTAGGCCGGGCCGGGTGCACACCCGACGCCCTAGCAAGGTGCGCGCACCCGGGCAGGGCTCACACTTGGCGAACGGGGCGCACTTCGCGAGGGAGGGTGTGCACCTCGACGGGGGTGGGTGGCCGGGGTGGATTCGCACGTGGGTCGCGGTTTGCTAAGTACACACTGCGACAAGCTCATAACGGGTGCGATCATACCAGCGTTAGTGCACCGGATCCCATCAGAACTCCGCAGTTAAGCGCGCTTGGGCCGGAGTAGTACTGGGATGGGTGACCTCCCGGGAAGTCCCGGTGTTGCACCCTTTCTTAGTTTTTCGCCGGGCGTCGCAATGCTATTTGAATAAACCTTTTGCCCGTTTGCGTTCTCGTCGGGGCCGGGCCGGGCCGGGGTGCGCTGCCCGCACTACCGCGCGCGCGGGGGCGACACCGAGCGCGCACCCGAGGCGCCCCGAGCACACAGGCCACGGTGCAACCCGGGCGTTGTGCGCGCACCCCGGTGCGCCCGAGGTGCTGCGCGCGCACCCAGGTGAAATCGGTGTGCACCTCGGCCAGTGCGCGCTCGGTCGAGTCGCGCACGTTGGCCAAGGTGCACGGTGATGTTTCTTAATCTAATGTTCCGCACCAGACGCCCGGGACAGGTGAGCGAAGCTGGGCGGGGCCGGGTGCGCGGCCGGGGCAGGTGCACGCAGCTGGAGAGAGCTTTGGAGCACACCAGAGGTGCGCACCTTGGAGCACACTTCGGAGCGCACCAATGATGCGCTCCATTCAAAAGTTTCCTGAAAAGGCAAAAAAAGTTGAGATTATAGAATTTCCCACTTGAGAGATTGTAAAAAAAAAAAATTTAAAATGAAGGAAACGCGGGTGCCAAGGTGTGCGCGCCCGGGTGCGCAGCCCAGCCAAGGTGTGCGCACCAAGGCGCCCACCCTGGCGAAGGTGCACGCAAGGTGCGCACCCGAGGCAAACCGGACAATTAACCCAACTTTCGACTTCGCGCGCACCTGCGCACCTTGGAGCGCACTTCGGAGCGCTCCTTGGTGCGCACCAATCTTGGGCACCTCGGAGTGCACCATGGCGCCCACCAAGGTGCGCACCCGGGGCAAACCGAGCTCCGACTTCGTGCGCACCTTGGAGCGCACGAAAGGTGCGCACCATGGCGCCCACCAAGGTGCGCAGCCCAGCCAAGGCGTGCGCATCAAGGTGCGCACCCTGGCGAAGGTGCGCACCCGGGGCAAACCGAGCTCCGACTTCGTGCGCACCTTGGAGCGCACAAAGGGTGCGCAACCCAGCCAAGGTGTGCGCACCCCGGGCAAACCGAGCTCCGAATCGTGCGCACCTTGGAGCACACTTCGGAGCCCTCCTTGGTGCGCACCGATGTTGCGCACCTCGGAGCGCACCCGGGGAAAACAATGCAATTAACCCGACTTTCGACTTCGTGGGCACCTCGGAGCGCTCTCGGGTTCGCACCTCGGAGCACACCGAGGTGCGCACCTTTGATGCGCTGCCTTCACCAATTTCCAGAAAAGGCAAGAAAACATTGAGAAGGTGTGCGCACCGAGGTGCCCACCCTGGCGAAGGTGCACGCGAGGTGCGCACCCGGGGCAAACCGGGCTCCGACTTCGTGCACGCCATGCTGCGCACCTTGGAGGGCCATGGTGCGCACCTTGGAGCACACTTCGGAGCGCTCAATGGTGCCCAACCCAGCCAAGGTGCCCACCGCGGCGAAGGTGCACGCGAGGTGCGCACCCGGGGCAAACCGGGCTCCGACTTCGTGCACGCCGCACCTTGGAGCACACTTCGGAGCGCTCCTTGGTGCGCACCAGGGCGCGCAACCCAGCCGAGGTGCCCACCCCGGCGAAGGTGCACGCGGGGTGCGCACCCGGGGCAAACCGGGCTCCGACTTCGTGCACGCCATGGTGCCCACCGCGGCGAAGGTGCACGCGAGGTGCGCACCCGGGGCAAACCGGGCTCCGACTTCGTGCACGCCGCACCTTGGAGCACACTTCGGAGCGCTCCTTGGTGCGCACCAGGGCGCGCAACCCAGCCGAGGTGCCCACCCCGGCGAAGGTGCACGCGAGGTGCGCACCCGGGGCAAACCGGGCTCCGACTTCGTGCACGCCATGGTGCCCACCGCGGCGAAGGTGCACGCGAGGTGCGCACCCGGGGCAAACCGGGCTCCGACTTCGTGCACGCCGCACCTTGGAGCACACTTCGGAGCGCTCCTTGGTGCGCACCATGGTGCCCACCAGGGCGCGCAACCCCGCCGAAGGTGCACGCGAGGTGCGCACCCGGGGCAAACCGGGCTCCGACTTCGTGCACGCCGCACCTTGGAGCACACTTCGGAGCGCTCCTTGGTGCGCACCAGGGCGCGCAACCCCGCCGAAGGTGCACGCGAGGTGCGCACCCGGGGCAAACCGGGCTCCGACTTCGTGCACGCCATGGTGCGCACCAGGGTGCCCACCGCGGCGAAGGTGCGCACCCGGGGCAAACCGGGCTCCGACTTCGTGCACGCCGCACCTTGGAGCACACTTCGGAGCGCTCCTTGGTGCGCACCAGGGCGCGCAACCCAGCCGAGGTGCCCACCCCGGCGAAGGTGCACGCGAGGTGCGCACCCGGGGCAAACCGGGCTCCGACTTCGTGCACGCCATGGTGCCCACCGCGGCGAAGGTGCGCACCCGGGGCAAACCGGGCTAGGACTTCGTGCACGCCGCACCTTGGAGCACACTTTGGAGCGCTCCTTGGTGCGCACCATGGTGCCCACCAGGCCGCGCAACCCAGCCAAGGTGTGCGCACCAAGGTGCACGCGAGGTGCGCACCCGGGGCAAACCGGGGTCCGGCTTCGTGCACGCCGCACCTTGGAGCACACATCGGGGCGCTCCCGGGTTCGCACCGGCGTTGCGCACCGTGGTGGGCACCTCGGAGCGCACCGTGGTGGGCACCTCGGAGCACACCAAGGTGGGCAGCGAGGTGCGCACCTTTGATGCGATGCCTTCACTAATTTCCATAAAAGGCAAAAAAAAACGAGATTTTAAAATTTCCGTTTTGAAAGATAGTGAGAAAAAGGGAATGCTGGTGCCATCTTGAGCCCGCCCTGGTGCGCAGCCCAGCCAAGGTGTGCGCACCAAGGTGCCCACCCTGGCGAAGGTGCGCGCCCGGGCAATTAACCCAACTTCCAACTTCGCGCGCGCCAGGGTGGGAGCGCACCCAACAACCGGGCCTGGGAAGAGCCAATGCGAGAAACCCCACCAAACGCTCTGACAAAAAAAGAGGGGGCGCTCCAGTAACCCCGCTTCGGAGCGCACCCTGGGCAAACCCAGCCAGGGTGCCCACCCCGGCCAAGGTGCAGGCGAGGTGCGCACCCGGGGCAAACCGGGCTCCGACAACGTGCACGCCGCACCTTGGAGCACACTTCGTAGCGCTCCCGGGTGCGCACCTCAGAGCACACCAAGGTGGGCAGCGAGGTGCGCACCTTTGATGCGCTGCCTTCACTAATTTCCAGAAAAGGCAAAAAAAAGAGGAGATTTTAAAATTTCCGTTTTGAAAGATAGTGAAAAAAACGGAACGCGGGTGCCATCTTGAGCCCGCCCTGGTGCACAGCCCAGGTAAGGTGCCCACCCTGGCAAAGGTGCGCACCCGGGCAATTAACCCTACTTCCGACTTCGTGCGCGCCAGGGTGGCAACCGGGCCTGGGAAGAGCCAATGCGAGAAACCCCACCAAACGCTCCGACAAAAAAAGAGGCGGCGCTCCAATAACCCCGCTTCGGAGCGCAGCCGGGGCAAACCCAGCCAAGGTGCCCACCCCGACGAAGGTGCACGCGAGGTGCGCACCCGGGGCAAACCGGGCTCCGACAACGTGCACGCAGCACCTTGGAGCACACTTCGAAGCACTCCCGGGTGCCCACCGGCGTTGCGCACCGTGGTGGGCAGCGAGGTGCGCACCTTTGATGCGCTGCCTTCACTAATTTCCAGAAAAGGCAAAAAAAAATGAGATTTTAAAATTTCCGTTTTGAAAGATAGTGAAAAAAACGGAACGCGGGTGCCATCTTGAGCCCGCCCTGGTGCGCAGCCCAGGCAAGGCATGCGCACCAAGGTGCCCACCCGCGGTGCACGCCCGGGGCAAACCGGGCTCCGACTTCGTGCAGGCCGCACCTTGGAGCACACTTCGGAGCGCTCCTTGGTGCGCACCATGGTGCCCACCAGGGCGCACCCGGGGCAAACCGGGCTCCGACTTCGTGCACGCCGCACCTTGGAGCACACATCGGAGCGCTCCCAGGTTCGCACCAGCGTTGCGCACCTTTGATGCGCTGCCTTCACTAATTTCCAGAAAAGGCAAAAAAAAACGATATTTTAAAATTTCCGTTCTGAAAGATAGTGAAAAAAACGGAACGCGGGTGCCATCTTGAGCCCTTCCTGGTGCGCAGCCCAGGCAAGTTGTGCGCACCAAGGTGCCCACCCTGGCGGAGGTGCGCGCCCGGGGCAAACCGGGCTCCGACTTCGTGCACTGCATGGTGCCCACCAAGGCGCGCAACCCAGCCAAGGTGCCCACCGCAGCGAAGGTGCACGCGAGGTGCGCACCCGAGGTGCACACCCGGGGCAAACCGAGCTCCGACTTCGTGCACGCCGCACCTTGGAGCACACTTCAGAGCGCTCCTTGGTGCGCACCAGGGCGCGCAACCCAGCCAAGGTGCTCACCCCGGCGAAGGTGCACGCGAGGTGCGCACCCGGGGCAAGCCGGGCTCGGACTTCGTGCACGCCGCACCTTGGAGCACACATCGGAGCGCTCCCGGGTTCGCACCAGCATTGCGCACCTTTGATGCGCTGCCTTCACTAATTTCCAGAAAAGGCAAAAAAAAAAAAAAAACGAGATTTTAAAATTTCCGTTTTGAAAGATAGTGAAAAAAACGGAACGCGGGTGCCATCTTGAGCCCGCCCTGGTGTGCAGCCCAGGCAAGTTGTGCGCACCAAGGCACCCACCCTGGCCAAGGTGGGTCACGGGGTGGGTCCTAGGGTGGGTAACGGGGTGGGTACTAAGGTGCGTGCCAAGGTGGGTCATGGGGTGGGTGCCAAGGTGGGCACCAGGGTGGGTGTGCACCAACCCTAGCCAGGGTAGGTCACGGGGTGGTTGTCGGGGTGGGCGTCAAGGAGCCAAGGTGGGTGGCAAGTAGCCAAGTTGCGTGCCAAGGTGGGTGTCGGGGTGGGTGCCAAGGATCCAAGGTGGGTGCCAAGGAACCAAGGTGGGTGTCTGGGTGGGTGCCGAGGTGGGAGCCAGGGTGGGTCCCAAGGTGAGTGCAAAGGTGGGTGCCAGGGTCAAGGTGAGTGCCAATGTGGGTTCCAAGGTGCCAGGGTCAGGGTGAGTGCCAATGTGGGTTCAAAGGTGCTAAGTTGGGTGCGAGGTTGGGTGCGAGGGTGGGTGGGTGCCAAGGTGTGCTAGGTGGAAGCCCGGGTGGGTCGGCATCCCATGGGTGTCGAGTTGGGTGCCTGATGGGTGCTTCTTGTCAAGTTTTAGTCGTCGGGACTCATTTCGAGCCTTAGAGGTCGTTTCTTGTCCGGTTGCCCTGTCTTCGACCTGGGAACCCAATTTTGGTCCTCGGGTCCCATTTTTTTTTGTCTCGCATCCCACTTTTGGCCTGTGGCCTTTTCGGGGTCGATTCTCGTTTTGGGCATCAGAGCATGTTTCTTCTCCTAAAACCCAATATTTGTTTATTAAGTCTCGGAACACATTTTTGTTCTCGTGGACCCATCATGGGTCTTGGAACGCATTTGTGGTCCTTGGGTCCCATTTTGCATCCCGAAACTTGTGTTTTGGTGCTTGATCCCTATTTTGGGTGCCCACCTTGCACCAAGTGCGCACCCGGGGCAAACCGAGCGCCTTGGTGCACCGGGGCAAGATCGAGCGTGCACCCGAGGCGCCCCGAACATGCACCAAGGTGCACTCGGCCCACATGTGAGCGCAGGTCGTTGCGCCCGAGGTGGTGTGTGGGCACCGCGTTGCAGACGGGACACTGCACGCACACGACGCCCCGTCCAGGTGCACGCACGTAGGCCGGGCCGGGTGCACACCCGATGCCCTAGCAAGGTGCGCGCACCCGGGCAGGGCTCACACTTGGCGAACGGGGCGCACTTCGCGAGGGAGGGTGTGCACCTCGACGGGGGTGGGTGGCCGGGGTGGATTCGCACGTGGGTCGCGGTTTGCTAAGTACACACTGCGACAAGCTCATAACGGGTGCGATCATACCAGCGTTAGTGCACCGGATCCCATCAGAACTCCGCAGTTAAGCGCGCTTGGGCCGGAGTAGTACTGGGATGGGTGACCTCCCGGGAAGTCCCGGTGTTGCACCCTTTCTTAGTTTTTCGCCGGGCGTCGCAATGCTATTTGAATAAACCTTTTGCCCGTTTGCGTTCTCGTCGGGGCCGGGCCGGGCCGGGGTGCGCTGCCCGCACTACCGCGCGCGCGGGGGCGACACCGAGCGCGCACCCGAGGCGCCCCGAGCACACAGGCCACGGTGCAACCCGGGCGTTGTGCGCGCACCCCGGTGCGCCCGAGGTGCTGCGCGCGCACCCAGGTGAAATCGGTGTGCACCTCGGCCAGTGCGCGCTCGGTCGAGTCGCGCACGTTGGCCAAGGTGCACGGTGATGTTTCTTACTCTAAGGTTCCGCACCAGACGCCCGGGACAGGTGAGCGAAGCTGGGCGGGGCCGGGTGCGCGGCCGGGGCAGGTGCACGCAGCTGGAGAGAGCTTTGGAGCACACCAGAGGTGCGCACCTTGGAGCACACTTCGGAGCGCACCAATGATGCGCTCCATTCAAAAGTTTCCTGAAAAGGCAAAAAAAGTTGAGATTATAGAATTTCCCACTTGAGAGATTGTAAAAAAAAAAAATTTAAAATGAAGGAAACGCGGGTGCCAAGGTGTGCGCGCCCGGGTGCGCAGCCCAGCCAAGGTGTGCGCACCAAGGCGCCCACCCTGGCGAAGGTGCACGCAAGGTGCGCACCCGAGGCAAACCGGACAATTAACCCAACTTTCGACTTCGCGCGCACCTGCGCACCTTGGAGCGCACTTCGGAGCGCTCCTTGGTGCGCACCAATCTTGGGCACCTCGGAGTGCACCATGGCGCCCACCAAGGTGCGCACCCGGGGCAAACCGAGCTCCGACTTCGTGCGCACCTTGGAGCGCACGAAAGGTGCGCACCATGGCGCCCACCAAGGTGCGCAGCCCAGCCAAGGCGTGCGCATCAAGGTGCGCACCCTGGCGAAGGTGCGCACCCGGGGCAAACCGAGCTCCGACTTCGTGCGCACCTTGGAGCGCACAAAGGGTGCGCAACCCAGCCAAGGTGTGCGCACCCCGGGCAAACCGAGCTCCGAATCGTGCGCACCTTGGAGCACACTTCGGAGCCCTCCTTGGTGCGCACCGATGTTGCGCACCTCGGAGCGCACCCGGGGAAAACAATGCAATTAACCCGACTTTCGACTTCGTGGGCACCTCGGAGCGCTCTCGGGTTCGCACCTCGGAGCACACCGAGGTGCGCACCTTTGATGCGCTGCCTTCACCAATTTCCAGAAAAGGCAAGAAAACATTGAGAAGGTGTGCGCACCGAGGTGCCCACCCTGGCGAAGGTGCACGCGAGGTGCGCACCCGGGGCAAACCGGGCTCCGACTTCGTGCACGCCATGCTGCGCACCTTGGAGGGCCATGGTGCGCACCTTGGAGCACACTTCGGAGCGCTCAATGGTGCCCAACCCAGCCAAGGTGCCCACCGCGGCGAAGGTGCACGCGAGGTGCGCACCCGGGGCAAACCGGGCTCCGACTTCGTGCACGCCGCACCTTGGAGCACACTTCGGAGCGCTCCTTGGTGCGCACCAGGGCGCGCAACCCAGCCGAGGTGCCCACCCCGGCGAAGGTGCACGCGGGGTGCGCACCCGGGGCAAACCGGGCTCCGACTTCGTGCACGCCATGGTGCCCACCGCGGCGAAGGTGCACGCGAGGTGCGCACCCGGGGCAAACCGGGCTCCGACTTCGTGCACGCCGCACCTTGGAGCACACTTCGGAGCGCTCCTTGGTGCGCACCAGGGCGCGCAACCCAGCCGAGGTGCCCACCCCGGCGAAGGTGCACGCGAGGTGCGCACCCGGGGCAAACCGGGCTCCGACTTCGTGCACGCCATGGTGCCCACCGCGGCGAAGGTGCACGCGAGGTGCGCACCCGGGGCAAACCGGGCTCCGACTTCGTGCACGCCGCACCTTGGAGCACACTTCGGAGCGCTCCTTGGTGCGCACCATGGTGCCCACCAGGGCGCGCAACCCCGCCGAAGGTGCACGCGAGGTGCGCACCCGGGGCAAACCGGGCTCCGACTTCGTGCACGCCGCACCTTGGAGCACACTTCGGAGCGCTCCTTGGTGCGCACCAGGGCGCGCAACCCCGCCGAAGGTGCACGCGAGGTGCGCACCCGGGGCAAACCGGGCTCCGACTTCGTGCACGCCATGGTGCGCACCAGGGTGCCCACCGCGGCGAAGGTGCGCACCCGGGGCAAACCGGGCTCCGACTTCGTGCACGCCGCACCTTGGAGCACACTTCGGAGCGCTCCTTGGTGCGCACCAGGGCGCGCAACCCAGCCGAGGTGCCCACCCCGGCGAAGGTGCACGCGAGGTGCGCACCCGGGGCAAACCGGGCTCCGACTTCGTGCACGCCATGGTGCCCACCGCGGCGAAGGTGCGCACCCGGGGCAAACCGGGCTAGGACTTCGTGCACGCCGCACCTTGGAGCACACTTTGGAGCGCTCCTTGGTGCGCACCATGGTGCCCACCAGGCCGCGCAACCCAGCCAAGGTGTGCGCACCAAGGTGCACGCGAGGTGCGCACCCGGGGCAAACCGGGGTCCGGCTTCGTGCACGCCGCACCTTGGAGCACACATCGGGGCGCTCCCGGGTTCGCACCGGCGTTGCGCACCGTGGTGGGCACCTCGGAGCGCACCGTGGTGGGCACCTCGGAGCACACCAAGGTGGGCAGCGAGGTGCGCACCTTTGATGCGATGCCTTCACTAATTTCCATAAAAGGCAAAAAAAAACGAGATTTTAAAATTTCCGTTTTGAAAGATAGTGAGAAAAAGGGAATGCTGGTGCCATCTTGAGCCCGCCCTGGTGCGCAGCCCAGCCAAGGTGTGCGCACCAAGGTGCCCACCCTGGCGAAGGTGCGCGCCCGGGCAATTAACCCAACTTCCAACTTCGCGCGCGCCAGGGTGGGAGCGCACCCAACAACCGGGCCTGGGAAGAGCCAATGCGAGAAACCCCACCAAACGCTCTGACAAAAAAAGAGGGGGCGCTCCAGTAACCCCGCTTCGGAGCGCACCCTGGGCAAACCCAGCCAGGGTGCCCACCCCGGCCAAGGTGCAGGCGAGGTGCGCACCCGGGGCAAACCGGGCTCCGACAACGTGCACGCCGCACCTTGGAGCACACTTCGTAGCGCTCCCGGGTGCGCACCTCAGAGCACACCAAGGTGGGCAGCGAGGTGCGCACCTTTGATGCGCTGCCTTCACTAATTTCCAGAAAAGGCAAAAAAAAGAGGAGATTTTAAAATTTCCGTTTTGAAAGATAGTGAAAAAAACGGAACGCGGGTGCCATCTTGAGCCCGCCCTGGTGCACAGCCCAGGTAAGGTGCCCACCCTGGCAAAGGTGCGCACCCGGGCAATTAACCCTACTTCCGACTTCGTGCGCGCCAGGGTGGCAACCGGGCCTGGGAAGAGCCAATGCGAGAAACCCCACCAAACGCTCCGACAAAAAAAGAGGCGGCGCTCCAATAACCCCGCTTCGGAGCGCAGCCGGGGCAAACCCAGCCAAGGTGCCCACCCCGACGAAGGTGCACGCGAGGTGCGCACCCGGGGCAAACCGGGCTCCGACAACGTGCACGCAGCACCTTGGAGCACACTTCGAAGCACTCCCGGGTGCCCACCGGCGTTGCGCACCGTGGTGGGCAGCGAGGTGCGCACCTTTGATGCGCTGCCTTCACTAATTTCCAGAAAAGGCAAAAAAAAATGAGATTTTAAAATTTCCGTTTTGAAAGATAGTGAAAAAAACGGAACGCGGGTGCCATCTTGAGCCCGCCCTGGTGCGCAGCCCAGGCAAGGCATGCGCACCAAGGTGCCCACCCGCGGTGCACGCCCGGGGCAAACCGGGCTCCGACTTCGTGCAGGCCGCACCTTGGAGCACACTTCGGAGCGCTCCTTGGTGCGCACCATGGTGCCCACCAGGGCGCACCCGGGGCAAACCGGGCTCCGACTTCGTGCACGCCGCACCTTGGAGCACACATCGGAGCGCTCCCAGGTTCGCACCAGCGTTGCGCACCTTTGATGCGCTGCCTTCACTAATTTCCAGAAAAGGCAAAAAAAAAACGATATTTTAAAATTTCCGTTCTGAAAGATAGTGAAAAAAACGGAACGCGGGTGCCATCTTGAGCCCTTCCTGGTGCGCAGCCCAGGCAAGTTGTGCGCACCAAGGTGCCCACCCTGGCGGAGGTGCGCGCCCGGGGCAAACCGGGCTCCGACTTCGTGCACTGCATGGTGCCCACCAAGGCGCGCAACCCAGCCAAGGTGCCCACCGCAGCGAAGGTGCACGCGAGGTGCGCACCCGAGGTGCACACCCGGGGCAAACCGAGCTCCGACTTCGTGCACGCCGCACCTTGGAGCACACTTCAGAGCGCTCCTTGGTGCGCACCAGGGCGCGCAACCCAGCCAAGGTGCTCACCCCGGCGAAGGTGCACGCGAGGTGCGCACCCGGGGCAAGCCGGGCTCGGACTTCGTGCACGCCGCACCTTGGAGCACACATCGGAGCGCTCCCGGGTTCGCACCAGCATTGCGCACCTTTGATGCGCTGCCTTCACTAATTTCCAGAAAAGGCAAAAAAAAAAAAAAAATGAGATTTTAAAATTTCCGTTTTGAAAGATAGTGAAAAAAACGGAACGCGGGTGCCATCTTGAGCCCGCCCTGGTGTGCAGCCCAGGCAAGTTGTGCGCACCAAGGCACCCACCCTGGCCAAGGTGGGTCACGGGGTGGGTCCTAGGGTGGGTAACGGGGTGGGTACTAAGGTGCGTGCCAAGGTGGGTCATGGGGTGGGTGCCAAGGTGGGCACCAGGGTGGGTGTGCACCAACCCTAGCCAGGGTAGGTCACGGGGTGGTTGTCGGGGTGGGCGTCAAGGAGCCAAGGTGGGTGGCAAGTAGCCAAGTTGCGTGCCAAGGTGGGTGTCGGGGTGGGTGCCAAGGATCCAAGGTGGGTGCCAAGGAACCAAGGTGGGTGTCTGGGTGGGTGCCGAGGTGGGAGCCAGGGTGGGTCCCAAGGTGAGTGCAAAGGTGGGTGCCAGGGTCAAGGTGAGTGCCAATGTGGGTTCCAAGGTGCCAGGGTCAGGGTGAGTGCCAATGTGGGTTCAAAGGTGCTAAGTTGGGTGCGAGGTTGGGTGCGAGGGTGGGTGGGTGCCAAGGTGTGCTAGGTGGAAGCCCGGGTGGGTCGGCATCCCATGGGTGTCGAGCTGGGTGCCTGATGGGTGCTTCTTGTCAAGTTTTAGTCGTCGGGACTCATTTCGAGCCTTAGAGGTCGTTTCTTGTCCGGTTGCCCTGTCTTCGACCTGGGAACCCAATTTTGGTCCTCGGGTCCCATTTTTTTTTGTCTCGCATCCCACTTTTGGCCTGTGGCCTTTTCGGGGTCGATTCTCGTTTTGGGCATCAGAGCATGTTTCTTCTCCTAAAACCCAATATTTGTTTATTAAGTCTCGGAACACATTTTTGTTCTCGTGGACCCATCATGGGTCTTGGAACGCATTTGTGGTCCTTGGGTCCCATTTTGCATCCCGAAACTTGTGTTTTGGTGCTTGATCCCTATTTTGGGTGCCCACCTTGCACCAAGTGCGCACCCGGGGCAAACCGAGCGCCTTGGTGCACCGGGGCAAGATCGAGCGTGCACCCGAGGCGCCCCGAACATGCACCAAGGTGCACTCGGCCCACATGTGAGCGCAGGTCGTTGCGCCCGAGGTGGTGTGTGGGCACCGCGTTGCAGACGGGACACTGCACGCACACGACGCCCCGTCCAGGTGCACGCACGTAGGCCGGGCCGGGTGCACACCCGACGCCCTAGCAAGGTGCGCGCACCCGGGCAGGGCTCACACTTGGCGAACGGGGCGCACTTCGCGAGGGAGGGTGTGCACCTCGACGGGGGTGGGTGGCCGGGGTGGATTCGCACGTGGGTCGCGGTTTGCTAAGTACACACTGCGACAAGCTCATAACGGGTGCGATCATACCAGCGTTAGTGCACCGGATCCCATCAGAACTCCGCAGTTAAGCGCGCTTGGGCCGGAGTAGTACTGGGATGGGTGACCTCCCGGGAAGTCCCGGTGTTGCACCCTTTTTTAGTTTTTCGCCGGGCGTCGCAATGCTATTTGAATAAACCTTTTGCCCGTTTGCGTTCTCGTCGGGGCCGGGCCGGGCCGGGGTGCGCTGCCCGCACTACCGCGCGCGCGGGGGCGACACCGAGCGCGCACCCGAGGCGCCCCGAGCACACAGGCCACGGTGCAACCCGGGCGTTGTGCGCGCACCCCGGTGCGCCCGAGGTGCTGCGCGCGCACCCAGGTGAAATCGGTGTGCACCTCGGCCAGTGCGCGCTCGGTCGAGTCGCGCACGTTGGCCAAGGTGCACGGTGATGTTTCTTACTCTAAGGTTCCACACCAGACGCCCGGGACAGGTGAGCGAAGCTGGGCGGGGCCGGGTGCGCGGCCGGGGCAGGTGCACGCAGCTAGAGAGAGCTTTGGAGCACACCAGAGGTGCGCACCTTGGAGCACACTTCGGAGCGCACCAATGATGCGCTCCATTCAAAAGTTTCCTGAAAAGGCAAAAAAAGTTGAGATTATAGAATTTCCCACTTGAGAGATTGTAAAAAAAAAAAATTTAAAATGAAGGAAACGCGGGTGCCAAGGTGTGCGCGCCCGGGTGCGCAGCCCAGCCAAGGTGTGCGCACCAAGGCGCCCACCCTGGCGAAGGTGCACGCAAGGTGCGCACCCGAGGCAAACCGGACAATTAACCCAACTTTCGACTTCGCGCGCACCTGCGCACCTTGGAGCGCACTTCGGAGCGCTCCTTGGTGCGCACCAATCTTGGGCACCTCGGAGTGCACCATGGCGCCCACCAAGGTGCGCACCCGGGGCAAACCGAGCTCCGACTTCGTGCGCACCTTGGAGCGCACGAAAGGTGCGCACCATGGCGCCCACCAAGGTGCGCAGCCCAGCCAAGGCGTGCGCATCAAGGTGCGCACCCTGGCGAAGGTGCGCACCCGGGGCAAACCGAGCTCCGACTTCGTGCGCACCTTGGAGCGCACAAAGGGTGCGCAACCCAGCCAAGGTGTGCGCACCCCGGGCAAACCGAGCTCCGAATCGTGCGCACCTTGGAGCACACTTCGGAGCCCTCCTTGGTGCGCACCGATGTTGCGCACCTCGGAGCGCACCCGGGGAAAACAATGCAATTAACCCGACTTTCGACTTCGTGGGCACCTCGGAGCGCTCTCGGGTTCGCACCTCGGAGCACACCGAGGTGCGCACCTTTGATGCGCTGCCTTCACCAATTTCCAGAAAAGGCAAGAAAACATTGAGAAGGTGTGCGCACCGAGGTGCCCACCCTGGCGAAGGTGCACGCGAGGTGCGCACCCGGGGCAAACCGGGCTCCGACTTCGTGCACGCCATGCTGCGCACCTTGGAGGGCCATGGTGCGCACCTTGGAGCACACTTCGGAGCGCTCAATGGTGCCCAACCCAGCCAAGGTGCCCACCGCGGCGAAGGTGCACGCGAGGTGCGCACCCGGGGCAAACCGGGCTCCGACTTCGT
>NW_026728877.1:345000-372500 GCF_030272615.1 Cryptomeria japonica
AGAATCGGGCGCACTTGGGGCGACTACCAGTGCCAACCCCTTATCCCGCGGTGCGTCCGACACACAGAAATTTCCAAGGCGGCCAAGGAGCCTCCCCGCATAGCAATCGGGGTGTGAGGTTACGGATGCAGCATTGATAGCAATCGAGGTGGGAGGCGAAGGATGCAGAAGTGAGAGCCGAGGGATGTAGCAGAGATAGCAATCGGGGTGTGTGATGCAGAAGAGATAGCAATCGAGGTGTGCGGTGGGAAGGGCCCAGCAGCCAGAATGCATGAAGCGACGGATGAAGCAGTGATGACAACCGGGCTGTGAGGAGAGGAGGGATGCAGCCAAGAAAGCAATCAGGGCTCGAGGCAAGGGATGCATCAAGGATAGCAATCATGTTGTGAGGCGAGATTCCAAAGGCTAAACGTGAGAGGCTGCAGGGTCGACTCAGAGAGGTCTATGCATGTGAGAGGCTGAAAGCAAGGTCAACTCGGAGCGGTCTATGCATCGGGCGCGCTTGGGGCGACTACCAGTGCCAACCCCTTATCCCGCGACGCGTCCGACAAAGAGAACGTTCCAAGGCGGCAGAGGAGGTTACCAGCCGAAGGATGCAGTAGCAATAACAGGTATAGTTCCGCGGCGGCCGAGAAGACTCACCGCATAGGAATCGGGATGCGAGGCGAGGGATGCGGCGGGAAGGCCCCGACGGCTAAACGGAAGAGGCTGCAGGGCCGCCTCGGAATGGTCCAAGCATCGGACGCGATTGGGACGACTACCAGTGCCAACCCCTTATCCCGCGATGCGTCCGATACACAGATAGTTCCAAGGCGGCCGAGGAGCCTCACCGCATATCAATCGGGGTGCGAGGCGAGGGATGGGGCGGGAAGGCCCCAACGGCTAGACGGAAGAGGCTTCAGGGCCACCTCGGAATGCTCCAAGCATCGGACGCGCTTGGGGCGACTACCAGTGCCAACCCCTTATCCCGCGATGCGTCCGATACACAGATGGTTCCAAGGCGGCCGAGGAGCCTCACCGCATAGCAATCGGGGGTGCGAGGCGAGGGATGGGGCGGGAAGGCCCCAACGGCTAGACGGAAGAGGCTTCAGGGCCGCCTCGGAATGGTCCAAGCATCGGACGCGCTTGGGGCGACTACCAGTGACAACCCCTCATCCCGCGATGCGTCCGATACGAAGATGGTTCCAAGGCGGCCGAGGAGCCTCACCGCATAGCAATCGGGGTGCGAGGTGGGGGATGCGGCGAGATGGCCCCAACGGCTAGACGGAAGAGGCCACAGGGCCGCGTCGGAATAGTCCAAGCATCGGACGCGCTTGGGGCGACTACCAGTGACAACCCCTTATCCCGCGATGCGTCCGATACGAAGATAGTTCCAAGGCGGCCGAGGAGCCTCACCGCATAGCAATCCGGGTGCGAGGTGGGGGATGCGGCGAGATGGCCCCAACGGCTAGACGGAAGAGGCTGCAGGGCCGCCTCGGAATAGTCCAAGCATCGGACGCGCTTGGGGCGACTACCAGTGACAACCCCTTATCCCGCGATGCTTCCGATACGAAGACAGTTCCAAGGCGGCCGAGGAGCCTCACCGCATAGCAATGGGGGTGCGAGGTGAGGGATGCGGCGAGATGGCCCCAACGGCTAGACGGAAGAGGCCACAGGGCCGCCTCGGAATAGTCCAAGCATCGGACGCGCTTGGGGCGACTACCAGTGACAACCCCTTATCCCGCGATGCATCCGATACGAAGATAGTTCCCAGGCGGCCGAGGAGCCTCACCGCATAGCAATCGGGGTGCGAGGCGAGGGATGCGGCGAGATGGCCCCAAAGGGTAGACGGAAGAGGCTGCGGGGCCGCCTCGGAATAGTCCAAGCATCGAACGCGCTTGGGGCGACTACCACTGCCAACCCCTTATCCCGCGATGCGTCCGATACACAGATAGTTCCGAGGCGGCCGAGGAGCTGGGGGATGCGGCGAGATGGCCCCAACGGCTAGACGGAAGAGGCTGCAGGGCCGCCTCGGAATAGTCCAAGCATCGGACGCGCTTGGGGCGACTACCAGTGACAACCCCTTATCCCGCGATGCGTCCGATACACAGATAGTTCCGAGGCGGCCAAGGAGCCTCACCGCATAGCAATCGTGGTGCGAGGTGGGGGATGCAGCGAGATGGCCCCAACGGCTAGACGGAAGAGGCTGCAGGGCCGCCTCGGAATGGTCCAAGCATCGGACGCGCTTGGGGCGACTACCACTGCCAACCCCTTATCCCGCGATGCGTCCGATACACAGATAGTTCCAAGGCGGCCGAGGAGCCTCACCGAATAGCAATCGGGGTGCGAGGCGAGGGATGCGGCGAGAAAGCCCCAACGGCTAGAGGGAAGAGGCTTCAGGTCCGCCTCGGAATGGTCCAAGCATCGGACGCGCTTGGGGCGACTACCAGTGACAACCCCTTATCCCGCGACGCGTCCGATACACAGATAGTTCCAAGGCGGCCGAGGAGCCTCACCGCATAGCAATCGGGGTGCGAGGCGAGGGATGCGGCGAGAAGGACCCAACGGCTAGACGGAAGAGGCTTCAGGGCCGCCTCGGAATGGTCCAAGCATCGGACGCGCTTGGGGCGACTACCAGTGACAACCCCTTATCCCGCGACGCGTCCGATACACAGATAGTTCCAAGGCGGCCGAGGAGCCTCACCGCATAGCAATCGGGGTGCGAGGCGAGGGATGCGGCGAGAAGGACCCAACGGCTAGACGGAAGAGGCTTCAGGTCCGCCTCGGAATGGTCCAAGCATCGGACGCGCTTGGGGCGACTACCAGTGACAACCCCTTATCCCGCGACGCGTCCGATACACAGATAGTTCCAAGGCGGCCGAGGAGCCTCACCGCATAGCAATCGGGGTGCGAGGCGAGGGATGCGGCGAGAAGGACCCAACGGCTAGACGGAAGAGGCTTCAGGGCCGCCTCGGAATGGTCCAAGCATCGGACGCGCTTGGGGCGACTACCAGTGACAACCCCTTATCCCGCGATGCGTCCGATACACAGATAGTTCCAAGGCGGCCGAGGAGCCTCACCGCATAGCAATCGGGGTGCGAGGCGAGGGATGCGGCGAGAAGGACCCAACGGCTAGACGGAAGAGGCTTCAGGGCCGCCTCGGAATGGTCCAAGCATCGGACGCGCTTGGGGCGACTACCAGTGACAACCCCTTATCCCGCGACGCGTCCGATACACAGATAGTTCCAAGGCGGCCGAGGAGCCTCACCGCATAGCAATCGGGGTGCGAGGCGAGGGATGCGGCAAGAAGGACCCAACGGCTAGACGGAAGAGGCTTCAGGGCCGCCTCGGAATGGTCCAAGCATCGGACGCGCTTGGGGCGACTACCAGTGACAACCCCTTATCCCGCGACGCGTCCGATACACAGATAGTTCCAAGGCGGCCGAGGAGCCTCACCGCATAGCAATCGGGGTGCGAGGCGAGGGATGCGGCGAGAAGGACCCAACGGCTAGACGGAAGAGGCTTCAGGTCCGCCTCGGAATGGTCCAAGCATCGGACGCGCTTGGGGCGACTACCAGTGACAACCCCTTATCCCGCGACGCGTCCGATACACAGATAGTTCCAAGGCGGCCGAGGAGCCTCACCGCATAGCAATCGGGGTGCGAGGCGAGGGATGCGGCGAGAAGGACCCAACGGCTAGACGGAAGAGGCTTCAGGGCCGCCTCGGAATGGTCCAAGCATCGGACGCGCTTGGGGCGACTACCAGTGACAACCCCTTATCCCGCGACGCGTCCGATACACAGATAGTTCCAAGGCGGCCGAGGAGCCTCACCGCATAGCAATCGGGGTGCGAGGCGAGGGATGCGGCGAGAAGGACCCAACGGCTAGACGGAAGAGGCTTCAGGGCCGCCTCGGAATGGTCCAAGCATCGGACGCGCTTGGGGCGACTACCAGTGACAACCCCTTATCCCGCGATGCGTCCGATACACAGATAGTTCCAAGGCGGCCGAGGAGCCTCACCGCATAGCAATCGGGGTGCGAGGCGAGGGATGCGGCGAGAAGGACCCAACGGCTAGACGGAAGAGGCTTCAGGGCCGCCTCGGAATGGTCCAAGCATCGGACGCGCTTGGGGCGACTACCAGTGACAACCCCTTATCCCGCGACGCGTCCGATACACAGATAGTTCCAAGGCGGCCGAGGAGCCTCACCGCATAGCAATCGGGGTGCGAGGCGAGGGATGCGGCGAGAAGGACCCAACGGCTAGACGGAAGAGGCTTCAGGGCCGCCTCGGAATGGTCCAAGCATCGGACGCGCTTGGGGCGACTACCAGTGACAACCCCTTATCCCGCGACGCGTCCGATACACAGATAGTTCCAAGGCGGCCGAGGAGCCTCACCGCATAGCAATCGGGGTGCGAGGCGAGGGATGCGGCGAGAAGGACCCAACGGCTAGACGGAAGAGGCTTCAGGGCCGCCTCGGAATGGTCCAAGCATCGGACGCGCTTGGGGCGACTACCAGTGACAACCCCTTATCCCGCGACGCGTCCGATACACAGATAGTTCCAAGGCGGCCGAGGAGCCTCACCGCATAGCAATCGGGGTGCGAGGCGAGGGATGCGGCGAGAAGGACCCAACGGCTAGACGGAAGAGGCTTCAGGGCCGCCTGGGAATGGTCCATGCATCGCACGCGCTTGGGGCGACTACCAGTGACAACCCCTTATCCCGCGACGCGTCCGATACACAGATAGTTCCAAGGCGGCCGAGGAGCCTCACCGCATAGCAATCGGGGTGCGAGGCGAGGGATGCGGCGAGAAGGACCCAACGGCTAGACGGAAGAGGCTTCAGGGCCGCCTCGGAATGGTCCAAGCATCGGACGCGCTTGGGGCGACTACCAGTGACAACCCCTTATCCCGCGACGCGTCCGATACACAGATAGTTCCAAGGCGGCCGAGGAGCCTCACCGCATAGCAATCGGGGTGCGAGTCGAGGGATGCGGCGAGAAGGACCCAACGGCTAGACGGAAGAGGCTTCAGGGCCGCCTCGGAATGGTCCAAGCATCGGACGCGCTTGGGGCGACTACCAGTGACAACCCCTTATCCCGCGATGCGTCTGATACACAGATAGTTCCAAGGCGGCCGAGGAGCCTCACCGCATAGCAATCGGGGTGCGAGGCAAGGGATGCGGCGAGAAGGACCCAACGGCTAGACGGAAGAGGCTTCAGGGCCGCCTCGGAATGGTCCAAGCATCGGACGCGCTTGGGGCGACTACCGTTGCCAACCCCTTATCCCGCGATGCGTCTGATACACAGATAGTTCCGAGGCGGCCGAGGAGCCTCACCGCATAGCAATCGGGTTGCGAGGCAGATTATTGGGAAGGGAACCCCCTGGGATGCGGCTCAAGCAGTGCCCAAAGGGACTGGAATGCGGAATCACATCGAGAGACCCAAATGCTATACGAGGGCTCAAATCGAATTATCGATTTGGCCACGACATGGACGCATCGGAACGACTACCTTTGCCGAACCACTCGCAATTGCATCCATACCGAAACCAATAGACATTTCCGTTAGAGCCCTCGCATAGCATTCGGGAATCTCGCATGCCCCTCTAAATCGACCAATGCTGGCGCTCAACGAAAATCCGAGCGCTACCACCGTTCGAGCGCCAGCATTGGTCGAGTTAGAGGGGCACGGGGGAGAATGCTCCAGTCAACACCTCCCCTATATAAGTTATTTGTCCGATTCTCGCACAACCGTAGTCTGCCTCGTCGAATCAAACAACGGTCCCAGATTCCGACTTCCGTTCCGTAGAGACCCAAAAGCTAGATGGAGGCTCGCAAGAAAGAGAGTCGGCGCATAGCAATCGGGTTTCTCGAACGTTTAGGGACCGAGCTCACTTGCGGATAGGGCAAAATCCGCCAAGCAACCCAAAAGCTAGACGGGGGCTCGAATCGAATCGCCTAGGCGGCCACAACAACGACGTGTTGGATCGACTACCAGTGCCAAACCATTCAGCAAGACTAGTCTGTGTCGAGGCCGGATAGAGATTCTCAGAGAGCGCCCGTATAGCATTTAGGAGACCTGCCGCGTCCCTCACACTCGACAAATGGTGGTGCACGTTTATAAATCCGAGCGATCCCAACCCTTTCAAGCACCAACATCGGTCGAGATAGAGGGGCACGGAGGGGGCTGCGTGAGACAACACAGTCCCCTATATAAGTTATTTGTCCGATTCTCACACATCCGAAGAATGGTCATCAAATCGGACAACAGCCCAAACTTCCGACTTCCGTCCCAGAAAGCCCAAGAGCTATCTAAAACGTTCATGGCCGGAACTCGATCGCGGCTATACCAGTCCGCCAAGCAACCCAAAAGCTAGACTGGAGCTCTAGTCGAATCACCTCTGTGGCCATTGCAAGGACGTGTTGGAGCGACTACCATTGCCGAACCATTCCGCAGGTCGAGTCCATACCAAGGCCGCATAGAGATTCACGATGAGCTCCTGCATAGCAATCAGGAGACTTGCCGTGTCCATCACAATCGATAAATCCTGGTGCAAGATTTTTGCATCCGAGCGCTCCAACCAGTCGAGCACCAGCATCAATCGACATAAACGGGCACGGGGGGAGGATGCTCGAGAACACTACCTCCCCTATATAAGTTATTTGTCCGATTCTCAAGCAGCCGAAGTCTGGTCATCGAATCGGGTCAAAGACCACAACTTCCGACTTTACCCACAATGCAAGTCATCGAATCGAACATCGGCCCCCGAGTCGGACTCCATGCGTATGTCAGGTCATCGGACCCAAATTCCGCCTTCCTGCGCATGGCGGGCCATCAATATCAACTCGGTCATCGGACCCAAACTCCGCCTTTCTGCGCATGGCACGCCTTCAAATCGGTCATCGGACCCAAATTCCGCCTTCCTGTGCATGGCGGGCCATCAACATCAACTCGGTCATCGGACCCAAATTCCGCCTTTCTGCGCATGGCACGCCATCAACTCGGTCATCGGACCCAAATTCCGCCTTCCTGCGCATGGCAGGTCATCGGACACAAATTCAGACCTCGCCAATATGCCTACGTATCGAATCGGTCATCGGACCCAACTTCCGACTTCATCCATACTGTAGGGTCTTTGAGGTTGGCGCGGTGCGCTCAACCCGGGGAGTCGACCCATCGAAGCATACACCTCCCCTATATAAGCTATTTGTCCGATTCCCACACCTGTGTAGTTTGCACCTCTGACCAGGACATCGACCCCAACTTCCGAACTCGACTGCAACGACGGCACCAGCGCCTTGGTGCGCACCTTGCGACGCACAGTCCCAACATTCGCCTTCCTGCACATGGCAGGTCATCGGACCCAAATTCCGACCTCGCGAGTATGCCTACATATCGAATCGGTCATCGGACACAACTTCCGACTTCATCCATACCGTAGGGTCTTTGAGGTTGGCGCGGTGCGCTCAACCCGGGGAGTCGACCCAACGAAGCATACACCTCCCCTATATAAGCTATTTGTCCGATTCCCACACCTGTGTAGTTTGCACCTCCGATCAGGACATCGACCCCAACTTCCGAACTCGCCTGCAACGACCGAACCAGCGCCTTGGTGCGCACCTTGCAACGCACAGTGCCAACATTCGCCTTCCTGCACATGGCAGGTCATCGGACCCAAATTCCGACCTCGCGAGTATGCCTACATATCGAATCGGTCATCGGACCCAACTTCCGACTTCATCCATACCGTAGGGTCTTTGAGGTTGGCGCGGTGCGCTCAACCCGGGGAGTCGACCCAACGAAGCATACACCTCCCCTATATAAGCTATTTGTCCGATTCCCACACCTGTGTAGCTTGCACCTCCGATCAGGACATCGACCCCAACTTCCGAACTCGACTAAAAAGACCGCACCAGCACCTTGGTGTGCACCTTGCAACGCACAGTGCCAACATTCGCCTTCCTGCACATGGCAGGTCATCGGACCCAAATTCCGACCTCATGAGCATACCTACTAATCGAATCGGTCATCGGACCCAACTTCCGACTTCATCCATACCGTAGGGTCTTTGAGGTTGGCGCGGTGCGCTCAACCTGGGGAGTCGACCCATCGAAGCATACACCTCCCCTATATAAGCTATTTGTCCGATTCCGACACCTGTGTAGTTTGCACCTCCGCTCAGGACATCGACCCCAACTTCCGAACTCGCCTGCAACGACCGAACCAGCGCCTTGGTGCGCACCAAAAGTGCGCACTTTTGGAGGGCACTTTTGTGCGCTCCAAAGGTGCGCACTTTTGGAGGGCACTTTTGTGCGCTCCAAAGGTGTGCACTTTTGGAGGGCACTTTTTGGAGGGCACTTTTGTGCGCTCCAAAGGTGCGCACTTTTGGAGGGCACTTTTTGGAGGGCACTTTTCTGCGCTCCAAAGGTGCGCACTTTTGGAGGGCACTTTTTGGAGGGCACTTTTCTGCGCTCCAAAGGTGCGCACTTTTGGAGGGCACTTTTTGGAGGGCACTTTTCTGCGCTCCAAAGGTGCGCACTTTTGGAGGGCACTTTTTGGAGGGCACTTTTCTGCGCTCCAAAGGTGCGCACTTTTGGAGGGCACTTTTGTGCACTCCAAAGGTGCACACTTTTGGAGGGCACTTTTTGGAGGGCACTTTTCTGCACTCCAAAGGTGCGCACTTTTGGAGGGCACTTTTTGGAGGGCACTTTTGTGCGCTCCAAAGGTGCGCACTTTTGGAGGGCACTTTTTGGAGGGCACTTTTGTGCGCTCCAAAGGTGCGCACTTTTGGAGGGCACTTTTGTGCACTCCAAAGGTGCGCACTTTTGGAGGGCACTTTTCCTGCGCTCCAAAGGTGCACACCTAGGTGAGCACCTTCGACCACACCTTGTAGCACACCAAACTCTGACTTTCGACTTCATCCGCAATGCAGGGTCTTTGAGGTTGGCGCAATGCGCACAACCAGGGGAGTCGACCCATCAAACCCAACACCTCCCCTATATAAGCTATTTGTCTGATTCTCATACATGCGTAGCCTGCAGGAGCAATTAGGACATCGACCCCAACTTTCGGCTTCTAAACGAAAACAAGGTCTTTGAGGTTGGTGTAATGCGAACAACTAGGGGAGTCAACCCATCAAACCCAACACCTCCCCTATATAAGCTATTTGTCTGATTCTCATACATGTGTAGTCTACAGGAGCAATTAGGACATCGACCCCAACTTTTGACTTCTTAACGAAAACAAGGTCTTTGAGGTTGACGTAATGCGCACAACCAGGGGAGTCGACCCATCAAACCCAACACCTCCCCTATATAAGCTATTTGTCCGATTCTCATACATGTGTAGCCTACAGGAGCCATTAGGACATTGACCCCAACTTTTGACTTCTTAACGAAAACAAGGTCTTTGAGGTTGGCGTAATGCGCACAACCAAGGGAGTTGACCCATCAAACCCAACACCTCCCCTATATAAGCTATTTGTCTGATTCTCATACATGTGTAGCCTGCAACAACGATTAGGACATCCACCCCAACTTCTGAATTCGTCTGCGTTGACCGCACCAAAGGTGCACGCCTTGGTGCTCACCAAAATCCGACTTCCGACTTCTTCTGCTATGCGGGGTCTTTGAGGTTGGCGCAGTGCGCACAACCAGGGGAGTCAACCCACCGAATGCAACACCTCCCCTATATAAGCTATTTGTCTGATTCTCATACATGCGTAGACTGCAGCAATGATTAGGACATCCACCCCAACTTTTGACTTCTTAAACAAGACAGGGTCTTTGAAGTTGGTGCAGTGCACACAACCAGGGGAGTCGACCCATCAAACGCAACACCTCCCCTATATAAAGCTATTTGTCCGATTCTCATACGTGTAGTCTGCAGCAGCGATTAGGACATCGACCCCAACTTCCGAATTCGTTTGCATTGACCGCACCAAAGGTGCACGCCTTGGTGTGCACCTTGGAGTGCACTTTGGTGCTCACCTCGGTGCACACTTTGGTGTGCACCTCGGTGTGCACCAAAGGTGCGCACCTTGGAGCGCACCAAAGGTGTACACTTTGGAGCGCACCACATAGGGTCTTTGAGAGGTTGGCGCAGTGCGCACACCAAGGTGGGTGTTGAGGTGCGTGCCGAGGTGGGTGGGTGCTAGGGTGCGCTCCATGGTGGGTGCCAGGGTGGGTGCGTGCTAGGGTGGATTCCAAAGAGGGTCATAGGGTGGGTGCCAAGGTGGGTTGGTGATATAGTGGGTTCAAAGGTGGGTACTAGGGTGGGTTCCAAGGTGGGTCACAAGTTGGGTGCCAGGATGCGTGGGTGTTAGGTTGGGTGCCAAGGTGGGCTCCTGCGTGGGTGGGTGCTAGGGTGGGTTTCAAGGTGGACGCGAGGGCGGGTGCCAAGGTGGGTAACAAGTTGGGTGTTAGGATGGGTGAGTGCTAGAGTGGGTGCCAAGGTGGGTGGGTGCTAAGGTGGATGCCAAGGTGGTTCACAGGGTGGGTGGGTTCTAGGGTGAGTTCCAAGGTGGGTCACAGGTTTAGTGCTAGGGTGCGTGTCAAGGCGGGTGTCGAGGTGCCTGGGTGCTAGGGTGTGGATGCCAATGTGGGTCATAGGGTGGGTACTAGGGTGGGCTGCAATGTGGGTGCCAAGGTGGGTAACATGCTCGGTTGGTTCTAAATTGGGTGTCAGGGTGGGTGTGCACCCACCTTGCCCGAGGTGGGTGCCAAGGTGCCAGTGTGGGTGGGTGCTAAGGTGGATGCCAAGGTGGGTGAGAAGGTGGGTGATAGGTTGAGTGGTAGGATGGGTGGGTGCCAAGATGGGTCACAGGGTGGGTGCAAGGGTGGGTAGGTGCTAGGGTTGGTGTCAGGGTGGGTGGGTGCTAGGTTGGGTTCCAAGGTGGGTGCGAGGGTGAGTGTCAAGGTGGGTCACAGGTTAGGTGCTAGGATGGGTGAGTGCTAGGGTGCAAAGGTGCCAGGGTGGGTGCTAGGATGGGTCGATGCTAGGGTGAGTGGCAAGGTGGGTCCACAAGTGTCAAGGTGGGTGCCGAGGTGGGTGCCAACTTGGGTTCCAAGGTGGGTGCCAAGTGGGCGACTGCTATGGTGGATGCCAAGGTGGGTCACGGGGTGGGTGCCAAGTTGCTAGGTTGTGTTCCAAGGTGGGTGCCAACGTGGCTGCTAGGGTGCGTGGGTTAAAGGGTGTGTCACAACGTGGGTGCCAGGATGGGTGCGCACCCACACTGGCCAAGACGGGTGCAAGGTTGGGTTCCAAGCCCGGTCACAGGCTGGGTGCTAGGATGGGTGGGTGCCAAGGTGGGCACCAGGGTGGGTGCACCCACCCTGGCCAAGGTGGGTCACGGGGTGGGTCCTAGGGTGGGTAACAGGGTGGGTACTAAGGTGCGTGCCAAGGTGGGTCATGGGGTGGGTGCCAAGGTGGGCACCAGGGTGGGTGTGCACCAACCCTAGCCAGGGTAGGTCACGGGGTGGTTGTCGGGGTGGGCGTCAAGGAGCCAAGGTGGGTGGCAAGTAGCCAAGTTGCGTGCCAAGGTGGGTGTCGGGGTGGGTGCCAAGGATCCAAGGTGGGTGCCAAGGAACCAAGGTGGGTGTCTGGGTGGGTGCCGAGGTGGGAGCCAGGGTGGGTCCCAAGGTGAGTGCAAAGGTGGGTGCCAGGGTCAAGGTGAGTGCCAATGTGGGTTCCAAGGTGCCAGGGTCAGGGTGAGTGCCAATGTGGGTTCAAAGGTGCTAAGTTGGGTGCGAGGTTGGGTGCGAGGGTGGGTGGGTGCCAAGGTGTGCTAGGTGGAAGCCCGGGTGGGTCGGCATCCCATGGGTGTCGAGTTGGGTGCCTGATGGGTGCTTCTTGTCAAGTTTTAGTCGTCGGGACTCATTTCGAGCCTTAGAGGTCGTTTCTTGTCCGGTTGCCCTGTCTTCGACCTGGGAACCCAATTTTGGTCCTCGGGTCCCATTTTTTTTTGTCTCGCATCCCACTTTTGGCCTGTGGCCTTTTCGGGGTCGATTCTCGTTTTGGGCATCAGAGCATGTTTCTTCTCCTAAAACCCAATATTTGTTTATTAAGTCTCGGAACACATTTTTGTTCTCGTGGACCCATCATGGGTCTTGGAACGCATTTGTGGTCCTTGGGTCCCATTTTGCATCCCGAAACTTGTGTTTTGGTGCTTGATCCCTATTTTGGGTGCCCACCTTGCACCAAGTGCGCACCCGGGGCAAACCGAGCGCCTTGGTGCACCGGGGCAAGATCGAGCGTGCACCCGAGGCGCCCCGAACATGCACCAAGGTGCACTCGGCCCACATGTGAGCGCAGGTCGTTGCGCCCGAGGTGGTGTGTGGGCACCGCGTTGCAGACGGGACACTGCACGCACACGACGCCCCGTCCAGGTGCACGCACGTAGGCCAGGCCGGGTGCACACCCGACGCCCTAGCAAGGTGCGCGCACCCGGGCAGGGCTCACACTTGGCGAACGGGGCGCACTTCGCGAGGGAGGGTGTGCACCTCGACGGGGGTGGGTGGCCGGGGTGGATTCGCACGTGGGTCGCGGTTTGCTAAGTACACACTGCGACAAGCTCATAACGGGTGCGATCATACCAGCGTTAGTGCACCGGATCCCATCAGAACTCCGCAGTTAAGCGCGCTTGGGCCGGAGTAGTACTAGGATGGGTGACCTCCCGGGAAGTCCCGGTGTTGCACCCTTTCTTAGTTTTTCGCCGGGCGTCGCAATGCTATTTGAATAAACCTTTTGCCCGTTTGCGTTCTCGTCGGGGCCGGGCCGGGCCGGGGTGCGCTGCCCGCACTACCGCGCGCGCGGGGGCGACACCGAGCGCGCACCCGAGGCGCCCCGAGCACACAGGCCACGGTGCAACCCGGGCGTTGTGCGCGCACCCCGGTGCGCCCGAGGTGCTGCGCGCGCACCCAGGTGAAATCGGTGTGCACCTCGGCCAGTGCGCGCTCGGTCGAGTCGCGCACGTTGGCCAAGGTGCACGGTGATGTTTCTTACTCTAAGGTTCCGCACCAGACGCCCGGGACAGGTGAGCGAAGCTGGGCGGGGCCGGGTGCGCGGCCGGGGCAGGTGCACGCAGCTGGAGAGAGCTTTGGAGCACACCAGAGGTGCGCACCTTGGAGCACACTTCGGAGCGCACCAATGATGCGCTCCATTCAAAAGTTTCCTGAAAAGGCAAAAAAAGTTGAGATTATAGAATTTCCCACTTGAGAGATTGTAAAAAAAAAAAATTTAAAATGAAGGAAACGCGGGTGCCAAGGTGTGCGCGCCCGGGTGCGCAGCCCAGCCAAGGTGTGCGCACCAAGGCGCCCACCCTGGCGAAGGTGCACGCAAGGTGCGCACCCGAGGCAAACCGGACAATTAACCCAACTTTCGACTTCGCGCGCACCTGCGCACCTTGGAGCGCACTTCGGAGCGCTCCTTGGTGCGCACCAATCTTGGGCACCTCGGAGTGCACCATGGCGCCCACCAAGGTGCGCACCCGGGGCAAACCGAGCTCCGACTTCGTGCGCACCTTGGAGCGCACGAAAGGTGCGCACCATGGCGCCCACCAAGGTGCGCAGCCCAGCCAAGGCGTGCGCATCAAGGTGCGCACCCTGGCGAAGGTGCGCACCCGGGGCAAACCGAGCTCCGACTTCGTGCGCACCTTGGAGCGCACAAAGGGTGCGCAACCCAGCCAAGGTGTGCGCACCCCGGGCAAACCGAGCTCCGAATCGTGCGCACCTTGGAGCACACTTCGGAGCCCTCCTTGGTGCGCACCGATGTTGCGCACCTCGGAGCGCACCCGGGGAAAACAATGCAATTAACCCGACTTTCGACTTCGTGGGCACCTCGGAGCGCTCTCGGGTTCGCACCTCGGAGCACACCGAGGTGCGCACCTTTGATGCGCTACCTTCACCAATTTCCAGAAAAGGCAAGAAAACATTGAGAAGGTGTGCGCACCGAGGTGCCCACCCTGGCGAAGGTGCACGCGAGGTGCGCACCCGGGGCAAACCGGGCTCCGACTTCGTGCACGCCATGCTGCGCACCTTGGAGGGCCATGGTGCGCACCTTGGAGCACACTTCGGAGCGCTCAATGGTGCCCAACCCAGCCAAGGTGCCCACCGCGGCGAAGGTGCACGCGAGGTGCGCACCCGGGGCAAACCGGGCTCCGACTTCGTGCACGCCGCACCTTGGAGCACACTTCGGAGCGCTCCTTGGTGCGCACCAGGGCGCGCAACCCAGCCGAGGTGCCCACCCCGGCGAAGGTGCACGCGGGGTGCGCACCCGAGGCAAACCGGGCTCCGACTTCGTGCACGCCATGGTGCCCACCGCGGCGAAGGTGCACGCGAGGTGCGCACCCAGGGCAAACCGGGCTCCGACTTCGTGCACGCCGCACCTTGGAGCACACTTCGGAGCGCTCCTTGGTGCGCACCAGGGCGCGCAACCCAGCCGAGGTGCCCACCCCGGCGAAGGTGCACGCGAGGTGCGCACCCGGGGCAAACCGGGCTCCGACTTCGTGCACGCCATGGTGCCCACCGCGGCGAAGGTGCACGCGAGGTGCGCACCCGGGGCAAACCGGGCTCCGACTTCGTGCACGCCGCACCTTGGAGCACACTTCGGAGCGCTCCTTGGTGCGCACCATGGTGCCCACCAGGGCGCGCAACCCCGCCGAAGGTGCACGCGAGGTGCGCACCCGGGGCAAACCGGGCTCCGACTTCGTGCACGCCGCACCTTGGAGCACACTTCGGAGCGCTCCTTGGTGCGCACCAGGGCGCGCAACCCCGCCGAAGGTGCACGCGAGGTGCGCACCCGGGGCAAACCGGGCTCCGACTTCGTGCACGCCATGGTGCGCACCAGGGTGCCCACCGCGGCGAAGGTGCGCACCTGGGGCAAACCGGGCTCCGACTTCGTGCACGCCGCACCTTGGAGCACACTTCGGAGCGCTCCTTGGTGCGCACCAGGGCGCGCAACCCAGCCGAGGTGCCCACCCCGGCGAAGGTGCACGCGAGGTGCGCACCCGGGGCAAACCGGGCTCCGACTTCGTGCACGCCATGGTGCCCACCGCGGCGAAGGTGCGCACCCGGGGCAAACCGGGCTAGGACTTCGTGCACGCCGCACCTTGGAGCACACTTCGGAGCGCTCCTTGGTGCGCACCATGGTGCCCACCAGGCCGCGCAACCCAGCCAAGGTGTGCGCACCAAGGTGCACGCGAGGTGCGCACCCGGGGCAAACCGGGGTCCGGCTTCGTGCACGCCGCACCTTGGAGCACACATCGGGGCGCTCCCGGGTTCGCACCGGCGTTGCGCACCGTGGTGGGCACCTCGGAGCGCACCGTGGTGGGCACCTCGGAGCACACCAAGGTGGGCAGCGAGGTGCGCACCTTTGATGCGATGCCTTCACTAATTTCCATAAAAGGCAAAAGAAAACGAGATTTTAAAATTTCCGTTTTGAAAGATAGTGAGAAAAAGGGAATGCTGGTGCCATCTTGAGCCCGCCCTGGTGCGCAGCCCAGCCAAGGTGTGCGCACCAAGGTGCCCACCCTGGCGAAGGTGCGCGCCCGGGCAATTAACCCAACTTCCAACTTCGCGCGCGCCAGGGTGGGAGCGCACCCAACAACCGGGCCTGGGAAGAGCCAATGCGAGAAACCCCACCAAACGCTCTGACAAAAAAAGAGGGGGCGCTCCAGTAACCCCGCTTCGGAGCGCACCCTGGGCAAACCCAGCCAGGGTGCCCACCCCGGCCAAGGTGCAGGCGAGGTGCGCACCCGGGGCAAACCGGGCTCCGACAACGTGCACGCCGCACCTTGGAGCACACTTCGTAGCGCTCCCGGGTGCGCACCTCAGAGCACACCAAGGTGGGCAGCGAGGTGCGCACCTTTGATGCGCTGCCTTCACTAATTTCCAGAAAAGGCAAAAAAAAGAGGAGATTTTAAAATTTCCGTTTTGAAAGATAGTGAAAAAAACGGAACGCGGGTGCCATCTTGAGCCCGCCCGGGTGCACAGCCCAGGTAAGGTGCCCACCCTGGCAAAGGTGCGCACCCGGGCAATTAACCCTACTTCCGACTTCGTGCGCGCCAGGGTGGCAACCGGGCCTGGGAAGAGCCAATGCGAGAAACCCCACCAAACGCTCCGACAAAAAAAGAGGCGGCGCTCCAATAACCCCGCTTCGGAGCGCAGCCGGGGCAAACCCAGCCAAGGTGCCCACCCCGACGAAGGTGCACGCGAGGTGCGCACCCGGGGCAAACCGGGCTCCGACAACGTGCACGCAGCACCTTGGAGCACACTTCGAAGCACTCCCGGGTGCCCACCGGCGTTGCGCACCGTGGTGGGCAGCGAGGTGCGCACCTTTGATGCGCTGCCTTCACTAATTTCCAGAAAAGGCAAAAAAAAATGAGATTTTAAAATTTCCGTTTTGAAAGATAGTGAAAAAAACGGAACGCGGGTGCCATCTTGAGCCCGCCCTGGTGCGCAGCCCAGGCAAGGCATGCGCACCAAGGTGCCCACCCGCGGTGCACGCCCGGGGCAAACCGGGCTCCGACTTCGTGCAGGCCGCACCTTGGAGCACACTTCGGAGCGCTCCTTGGTGCGCACCATGGTGCCCACCAGGGCGCACCCGGGGCAAACCGGGCTCCGACTTCGTGCACGCCGCACCTTGGAGCACACATCGGAGCGCTCCCAGGTTCGCACCAGCGTTGCGCACCTTTGATGCGCTGCCTTCACTAATTTCCAGAAAAGGCAAAAAAAAACGATATTTTAAAATTTCCGTTCTGAAAGATAGTGAAAAAAACGGAACGCGGGTGCCATCTTGAGCCCTTCCTGGTGCGCAGCCCAGGCAAGTTGTGCGCACCAAGGTGCCCACCCTGGCGGAGGTGCGCGCCCGGGGCAAACCGGGCTCCGACTTCGTGCACTGCATGGTGCCCACCAAGGCGCGCAACCCAGCCAAGGTGCCCACCGCAGCGAAGGTGCACGCGAGGTGCGCACCCGAGGTGCACACCCGGGGCAAACCGAGCTCCGACTTCGTGCACGCCGCACCTTGGAGCACACTTCAGAGCGCTCCTTGGTGCGCACCAGGGCGCGCAACCCAGCCAAGGTGCTCACCCCGGCGAAGGTGCACGCGAGGTGCGCACCCGGGGCAAGCCGGGCTCGGACTTCGTGCACGCCGCACCTTGGAGCACACATCGGAGCGCTCCCGGGTTCGCACCAGCATTGCGCACCTTTGATGCGCTGCCTTCACTAATTTCCAGAAAAGGCAAAAAAAAAAAAAAAACGAGATTTTAAAATTTCCGTTTTGAAAGATAGTGAAAAAAACGGAACGCGGGTGCCATCTTGAGCCCGCCCTGGTGTGCAGCCCAGGCAAGTTGTGCGCACCAAGGCACCCACCCTGGCCAAGGTGGGTCACGGGGTGGGTCCTAGGGTGGGTAACGGGGTGGGTACTAAGGTGCGTGCCAAGGTGGGTCATGGGGTGGGTGCCAAGGTGGGCACCAGGGTGGGTGTGCACCAACCCTAGCCAGGGTAGGTCACGGGGTGGTTGTCGGGGTGGGCGTCAAGGAGCCAAGGTGGGTGGCAAGTAGCCAAGTTGCGTGCCAAGGTGGGTGTCGGGGTGGGTGCCAAGGATCCAAGGTGGGTGCCAAGGAACCAAGGTGGGTGTCTGGGTGGGTGCCGAGGTGGGAGCCAGGGTGGGTCCCAAGGTGAGTGCAAAGGTGGGTGCCAGGGTCAAGGTGAGTGCCAATGTGGGTTCCAAGGTGCCAGGGTCAGGGTGAGTGCCAATGTGGGTTCAAAGGTGCTAAGTTGGGTGCGAGGTTGGGTGCGAGGGTGGGTGGGTGCCAAGGTGTGCTAGGTGGAAGCCCGGGTGGGTCGGCATCCCATGGGTGTCGAGTTGGGTGCCTGATGGGTGCTTCTTGTCAAGTTTTAGTCGTCGGGACTCATTTCGAGCCTTAGAGGTCGTTTCTTGTCCGGTTGCCCTGTCTTCGACCTGGGAACCCAATTTTGGTCCTCGGGTCCCATTTTTTTTTGTCTCGCATCCCACTTTTGGCCTGTGGCCTTTTCGGGGTCGATTCTCGTTTTGGGCATCAGAGCATGTTTCTTCTCCTAAAACCCAATATTTGTTTATTAAGTCTCGGAACACATTTTTGTTCTCGTGGACCCATCATGGGTCTTGGAACGCATTTGTGGTCCTTGGGTCCCATTTTGCATCCCGAAACTTGTGTTTTGGTGCTTGATCCCTATTTTGGGTGCCCACCTTGCACCAAGTGCGCACCCGGGGCAAACCGAGCGCCTTGGTGCACCGGGGCAAGATCGAGCGTGCACCCGAGGCGCCCCGAACATGCACCAAGGTGCACTCGGCCCACATGTGAGCGCAGGTCGTTGCGCCCGAGGTGGTGTGTGGGCACCGCGTTGCAGACGGGACACTGCACGCACACGACGCCCCGTCCAGGTGCACGCACGTAGGCCGGGCCGGGTGCACACCCGACGCCCTAGCAAGGTGCGCGCACCCGGGCAGGGCTCACACTTGGCGAACGGGGCGCACTTCGCGAGGGAGGGTGTGCACCTCGACGGGGGTGGGTGGCCGGGGTGGATTCGCACGTGGGTCGCGGTTTGCTAAGTACACACTGCGACAAGCTCATAACGGGTGCGATCATACCAGCGTTAGTGCACCGGATCCCATCAGAACTCCGCAGTTAAGCGCGCTTGGGCCGGAGTAGTACTGGGATGGGTGACCTCCCGGGAAGTCCCGGTGTTGCACCCTTTCTTAGTTTTTCGCCGGGCGTCGCAATGCTATTTGAATAAACCTTTTGCCCGTTTGCGTTCTCGTCGGGGCCGGGCCGGGCCGGGGTGCGCTGCCCGCACTACCGCGCGCGCGGGGGCGACACCGAGCGCGCACCCGAGGCGCCCCGAGCACACAGGCCACGGTGCAACCCGGGCGTTGTGCGCGCACCCCGGTGCGCCCGAGGTGCTGCGCGCGCACCCAGGTGAAATCGGTGTGCACCTCGGCCAGTGCGCGCTCGGTCGAGTCGCGCACGTTGGCCAAGGTGCACGGTGATGTTTCTTACTCTAAGGTTCCGCACCAGACGCCCGGGACAGGTGAGCGAAGCTGGGCGGGGCCGGGTGCGCGGCCGGGGCAGGTGCACGCAGCTGGAGAGAGCTTTGGAGCACACCAGAGGTGCGCACCTTGGAGCACACTTCGGAGCGCACCAATGATGCGCTCCATTCAAAAGTTTCCTGAAAAGGCAAAAAAAGTTGAGATTATAGAATTTCCCACTTGAGAGATTGTAAAAAAAAAAAATTTAAAATGAAGGAAACGCGGGTGCCAAGGTGTGCGCGCCCGGGTGCGCAGCCCAGCCAAGGTGTGCGCACCAAGGCGCCCACCCTGGCGAAGGTGCACGCAAGGTGCGCACCCGAGGCAAACCGGACAATTAACCCAACTTTCGACTTCGCGCGCACCTGCGCACCTTGGAGCGCACTTCGGAGCGCTCCTTGGTGCGCACCAATCTTGGGCACCTCGGAGTGCACCATGGCGCCCACCAAGGTGCGCACCCGGGGCAAACCGAGCTCCGACTTCGTGCGCACCTTGGAGCGCACGAAAGGTGCGCACCATGGCGCCCACCAAGGTGCGCAGCCCAGCCAAGGCGTGCGCATCAAGGTGCGCACCCTGGCGAAGGTGCGCACCCGGGGCAAACCGAGCTCCGACTTCGTGCGCACCTTGGAGCGCACAAAGGGTGCGCAACCCAGCCAAGGTGTGCGCACCCCGGGCAAACCGAGCTCCGAATCGTGCGCACCTTGGAGCACACTTCGGAGCCCTCCTTGGTGCGCACCGATGTTGCGCACCTCGGAGCGCACCCGGGGAAAACAATGCAATTAACCCGACTTTCGACTTCGTGGGCACCTCGGAGCGCTCTCGGGTTCGCACCTCGGAGCACACCGAGGTGCGCACCTTTGATGCGCTGCCTTCACCAATTTCCAGAAAAGGCAAGAAAACATTGAGAAGGTGTGCGCACCGAGGTGCCCACCCTGGCGAAGGTGCACGCGAGGTGCGCACCCGGGGCAAACCGGGCTCCGACTTCGTGCACGCCATGCTGCGCACCTTGGAGGGCCATGGTGCGCACCTTGGAGCACACTTCGGAGCGCTCAATGGTGCCCAACCCAGCCAAGGTGCCCACCGCGGCGAAGGTGCACGCGAGGTGCGCACCCGGGGCAAACCGGGCTCCGACTTCGTGCACGCCGCACCTTGGAGCACACTTCGGAGCGCTCCTTGGTGCGCACCAGGGCGCGCAACCCAGCCGAGGTGCCCACCCCGGCGAAGGTGCACGCGGGGTGCGCACCCGGGGCAAACCGGGCTCCGACTTCGTGCACGCCATGGTGCCCACCGCGGCGAAGGTGCACGCGAGGTGCGCACCCGGGGCAAACCGGGCTCCGACTTCGTGCACGCCGCACCTTGGAGCACACTTCGGAGCGCTCCTTGGTGCGCACCAGGGCGCGCAACCCAGCCGAGGTGCCCACCCCGGCGAAGGTGCACGCGAGGTGCGCACCCGGGGCAAACCGGGCTCCGACTTCGTGCACGCCATGGTGCCCACCGCGGCGAAGGTGCACGCGAGGTGCGCACCCGGGGCAAACCGGGCTCCGACTTCGTGCACGCCGCACCTTGGAGCACACTTCGGAGCGCTCCTTGGTGCGCACCATGGTGCCCACCAGGGCGCGCAACCCCGCCGAAGGTGCACGCGAGGTGCGCACCCGGGGCAAACCGGGCTCCGACTTCGTGCACGCCGCACCTTGGAGCACACTTCGGAGCGCTCCTTGGTGCGCACCAGGGCGCGCAACCCCGCCGAAGGTGCACGCGAGGTGCGCACCCGGGGCAAACCGGGCTCCGACTTCGTGCACGCCATGGTGCGCACCAGGGTGCCCACCGCGGCGAAGGTGCGCACCCGGGGCAAACCGGGCTCCGACTTCGTGCACGCCGCACCTTGGAGCACACTTCGGAGCGCTCCTTGGTGCGCACCAGGGCGCGCAACCCAGCCGAGGTGCCCACCCCGGCGAAGGTGCACGCGAGGTGCGCACCCGGGGCAAACCGGGCTCCGACTTCGTGCACGCCATGGTGCCCACCGCGGCGAAGGTGCGCACCCGGGGCAAACCGGGCTAGGACTTCGTGCACGCCGCACCTTGGAGCACACTTCGGAGCGCTCCTTGGTGCGCACCATGGTGCCCACCAGGCCGCGCAACCCAGCCAAGGTGTGCGCACCAAGGTGCACGCGAGGTGCGCACCCGGGGCAAACCGGGGTCCGGCTTCGTGCACGCCGCACCTTGGAGCACACATCGGGGCGCTCCCGGGTTCGCACCGGCGTTGCGCACCGTGGTGGGCACCTCGGAGCGCACCGTGGTGGGCACCTCGGAGCACACCAAGGTGGGCAGCGAGGTGCGCACCTTTGATGCGATGCCTTCACTAATTTCCATAAAAGGCAAAAAAAAACGAGATTTTAAAATTTCCGTTTTGAAAGATAGTGAGAAAAAGGGAATGCTGGTGCCATCTTGAGCCCGCCCTGGTGCGCAGCCCAGCCAAGGTGTGCGCACCAAGGTGCCCACCCTGGCGAAGGTGCGCGCCCGGGCAATTAACCCAACTTCCAACTTCGCGCGCGCCAGGGTGGGAGCGCACCCAACAACCGGGCCTGGGAAGAGCCAATGCGAGAAACCCCACCAAACGCTCTGACAAAAAAAGAGGGGGCGCTCCAGTAACCCCGCTTCGGAGCGCACCCTGGGCAAACCCAGCCAGGGTGCCCACCCCGGCCAAGGTGCAGGCGAGGTGCGCACCCGGGGCAAACCGGGCTCCGACAACGTGCACGCCGCACCTTGGAGCACACTTCGTAGCGCTCCCGGGTGCGCACCTCAGAGCACACCAAGGTGGGCAGCGAGGTGCGCACCTTTGATGCGCTGCCTTCACTAATTTCCAGAAAAGGCAAAAAAAAGAGGAGATTTTAAAATTTCCGTTTTGAAAGATAGTGAAAAAAACGGAACGCGGGTGCCATCTTGAGCCCGCCCTGGTGCACAGCCCAGGTAAGGTGCCCACCCTGGCAAAGGTGCGCACCCGGGCAATTAACCCTACTTCCGACTTCGTGCGCGCCAGGGTGGCAACCGGGCCTGGGAAGAGCCAATGCGAGAAACCCCACCAAACGCTCCGACAAAAAAAGAGGCGGCGCTCCAATAACCCCGCTTCGGAGCGCAGCCGGGGCAAACCCAGCCAAGGTGCCCACCCCGACGAAGGTGCACGCGAGGTGCGCACCCGGGGCAAACCGGGCTCCGACAACGTGCACGCAGCACCTTGGAGCACACTTCGAAGCACTCCCGGGTGCCCACCGGCGTTGCGCACCGTGGTGGGCAGCGAGGTGCGCACCTTTGATGCGCTGCCTTCACTAATTTCCAGAAAAGGCAAAAAAAAATGAGATTTTAAAATTTCCGTTTTGAAAGATAGTGAAAAAAACGGAACGCGGGTGCCATCTTGAGCCCGCCCTGGTGCGCAGCCCAGGCAAGGCATGCGCACCAAGGTGCCCACCCGCGGTGCACGCCCGGGGCAAACCGGGCTCCGACTTCGTGCAGGCCGCACCTTGGAGCACACTTCGGAGCGCTCCTTGGTGCGCACCATGGTGCCCACCAGGGCGCACCCGGGGCAAACCGGGCTCCGACTTCGTGCACGCCGCACCTTGGAGCACACATCGGAGCGCTCCCAGGTTCGCACCAGCGTTGCGCACCTTTGATGCGCTGCCTTCACTAATTTCCAGAAAAGGCAAAAAAAAACGATATTTTAAAATTTCCGTTCTGAAAGATAGTGAAAAAAACGGAACGCGGGTGCCATCTTGAGCCCTTCCTGGTGCGCAGCCCAGGCAAGTTGTGCGCACCAAGGTGCCCACCCTGGCGGAGGTGCGCGCCCGGGGCAAACCGGGCTCCGACTTCGTGCACTGCATGGTGCCCACCAAGGCGCGCAACCCAGCCAAGGTGCCCACCGCAGCGAAGGTGCACGCGAGGTGCGCACCCGAGGTGCACACCCGGGGCAAACCGAGCTCCGACTTCGTGCACGCCGCACCTTGGAGCACACTTCAGAGCGCTCCTTGGTGCGCACCAGGGCGCGCAACCCAGCCAAGGTGCTCACCCCGGCGAAGGTGCACGCGAGGTGCGCACCCGGGGCAAACCGGGCTCCGACAACTTGCACGCAGCACCTTGGAGCACACTTCGAAGCACTCCCGGGTGCCCACCGGCGTTGCGCACCGTGGTGGGCAGCGAGGTGCGCACCTTTGATGCGCTGCCTTCACTAATTTCCAGAAAAGGCAAAAAAAAATGAGATTTTAAAATTTCCGTTTTGAAAGATAGTGAAAAAAACGGAACGCGGGTGCCATCTTGAGCCCGCCCTGGTGCGCAGCCCAGGCAAGGCATGCGCACCAAGGTGCCCACCCGCGGTGCACGCCCGGGGCAAACCGGGCTCCGACTTCGTGCAGGCCGCACCTTGGAGCACACTTCGGAGCGCTCCTTGGTGCGCACCATGGTGCCCACCAGGGCGCACCCGGGGCAAACCGGGCTCCGACTTCGTGCACGCCGCACCTTGGAGCACACATCGGAGCGCTCCCAGGTTCGCACCAGCGTTGCGCACCTTTGATGCGCTGCCTTCACTAATTTCCAGAAAAGGCAAAAAAAAACGATATTTTAAAATTTCCGTTCTGAAAGATAGTGAAAAAAACGGAACGCGGGTGCCATCTTGAGCCCTTCCTGGTGCGCAGCCCAGGCAAGTTGTGCGCACCAAGGTGCCCACCCTGGCGGAGGTGCGCGCCCGGGGCAAACCGGGCTCCGACTTCGTGCACTGCATGGTGCCCACCAAGGCGCGCAACCCAGCCAAGGTGCCCACCGCAGCGAAGGTGCACGCGAGGTGCGCACCCGAGGTGCACACCCGGGGCAAACCGAGCTCCGACTTCGTGCACGCCGCACCTTGGAGCACACTTCAGAGCGCTCCTTGGTGCGCACCAGGGCGCGCAACCCAGCCAAGGTGCTCACCCCGGCGAAGGTGCACGCGAGGTGCGCACCCGGGGCAAGCCGGGCTCGGACTTCGTGCACGCCGCACCTTGGAGCACACATCGGAGCGCTCCCGGGTTCGCACCAGCATTGCGCACCTTTGATGCGCTGCCTTCACTAATTTCCAGAAAAGGCAAAAAAAAAAAAAATACGAGATTTTAAAATTTCCGTTTTGAAAGATAGTGAAAAAAACGGAACGCGGGTGCCATCTTGAGCCCGCCCTGGTGTGCAGCCCAGGCAAGTTGTGCGCACCAAGGCACCCACCCTGGCCAAGGTGGGTCACGGGGTGGGTCCTAGGGTGGGTAACGGGGTGGGTACTAAGGTGCGTGCCAAGGTGGGTCATGGGGTGGGTGCCAAGGTGGGCACCAGGGTGGGTGTGCACCAACCCTAGCCAGGGTAGGTCACGGGGTGGTTGTCGGGGTGGGCGTCAAGGAGCCAAGGTGGGTGGCAAGTAGCCAAGTTGCGTGCCAAGGTGGGTGTCGGGGTGGGTGCCAAGGATCCAAGGTGGGTGCCAAGGAACCAAGGTGGGTGTCTGGGTGGGTGCCGAGGTGGGAGCCAGGGTGGGTCCCAAGGTGAGTGCAAAGGTGGGTGCCAGGGTCAAGGTGAGTGCCAATGTGGGTTCCAAGGTGCCAGGGTCAGGGTGAGTGCCAATGTGGGTTCAAAGGTGCTAAGTTGGGTGCGAGGTTGGGTGCGAGGGTGGGTGGGTGCCAAGGTGTGCTAGGTGGAAGCCCGGGTGGGTCGGCATCCCATGGGTGTCGAGTTGGGTGCCTGATGGGTGCTTCTTGTCAAGTTTTAGTCGTCGGGACTCATTTCGAGCCTTAGAGGTCGTTTCTTGTCCGGTTGCCCTGTCTTCGACCTGGGAACCCAATTTTGGTCCTCGGGTCCCATTTTTTTTTGTCTCGCATCCCACTTTTGGCCTGTGGCCTTTTCGGGGTCGATTCTCGTTTTGGGCATCAGAGCATGTTTCTTCTCCTAAAACCCAATATTTGTTTATTAAGTCTCGGAACACATTTTTGTTCTCGTGGACCCATCATGGGTCTTGGAACGCATTTGTGGTCCTTGGGTCCCATTTTGCATCCCGAAACTTGTGTTTTGGTGCTTGATCCCTATTTTGGGTGCCCACCTTGCACCAAGTGCGCACCCGGGGCAAACCGAGCGCCTTGGTGCACCGGGGCAAGATCGAGCGTGCACCCGAGGCGCCCCGAACATGCACCAAGGTGCACTCGGCCCACATGTGAGCGCAGGTCGTTGCGCCCGAGGTGGTGTGTGGGCACCGCGTTGCAGACGGGACACTGCACGCACACGACGCCCCGTCCAGGTGCACGCACGTAGGCCGGGCCGGGTGCACACCCGACGCCCTAGCAAGGTGCGCGCACCCGGGCAGGGCTCACACTTGGCGAACGGGGCGCACTTCGCGAGGGAGGGTGTGCACCTCGACGGGGGTGGGTGGCCGGGGTGGATTCGCACGTGGGTCGCGGTTTGCTAAGTACACACTGCGACAAGCTCATAACGGGTGCGATCATACCAGCGTTAGTGCACCGGATCCCATCAGAACTCCGCAGTTAAGCGCGCTTGGGCCGGAGTAGTACTGGGATGGGTGACCTCCCGGGAAGTCCCGGTGTTGCACCCTTTTTTAGTTTTTCGCCGGGCGTCGCAATGCTATTTGAATAAACCTTTTGCCCGTTTGCGTTCTCGTCGGGGCCGGGCCGGGCCGGGGTGCGCTGCCCGCACTACCGCGCGCGCGGGGGCGACACCGAGCGCGCACCCGAGGCGCCCCGAGCACACAGGCCACGGTGCAACCCGGGCGTTGTGCGCGCACCCCGGTGCGCCCGAGGTGCTGCGCGCGCACCCAGGTGAAATCGGTGTGCACCTCGGCCAGTGCGCGCTCGGTCGAGTCGCGCACGTTGGCCAAGGTGCACGGTGATGTTTCTTACTCTAAGGTTCCGCACCAGACGCCCGGGACAGGTGAGCGAAGCTGGGCGGGGCCGGGTGCGCGGCCGGGGCAGGTGCACGCAGCTAGAGAGAGCTTTGGAGCACACCAGAGGTGCGCACCTTGGAGCACACTTCGGAGCGCACCAATGATGCGCTCCATTCAAAAGTTTCCTGAAAAGGCAAAAAAAGTTGAGATTATAGAATTTCCCACTTGAGAGATTGTAAAAAAAAAAAATTTAAAATGAAGGAAACGCGGGTGCCAAGGTGTGCGCGCCCGGGTGCGCAGCCCAGCCAAGGTGTGCGCACCAAGGCGCCCACCCTGGCGAAGGTGCACGCAAGGTGCGCACCCGAGGCAAACCGGACAATTAACCCAACTTTCGACTTCGCGCGCACCTGCGCACCTTGGAGCGCACTTCGGAGCGCTCCTTGGTGCGCACCAATCTTGGGCACCTCGGAGTGCACCATGGCGCCCACCAAGGTGCGCACCCGGGGCAAACCGAGCTCCGACTTCGTGCGCACCTTGGAGCGCACGAAAGGTGCGCACCATGGCGCCCACCAAGGTGCGCAGCCCAGCCAAGGCGTGCGCACCCTGGCGAAGGTGCGCACCCGGGGCAAACCGAGCTCCGACTTCGTGCGCACCTTGGAGCGCACAAAGGGTGCGCAACCCAGCCAAGGTGTGCGCACCCCGGGCAAACCGAGCTCCGAATCGTGCGCACCTTGGAGCACACTTCGGAGCCCTCCTTGGTGCGCACCGATGTTGCGCACCTCGGAGCGCACCCGGGGAAAACAATGCAATTAACCCGACTTTCGACTTCGTGGGCACCTCGGAGCGCTCTCGGGTTCGCACCTCGGAGCACACCGAGGTGTGCACCTTTGATGCGCTGCCTTCACCAATTTCCAGAAAAGGCAAGAAAACATTGAGAAGGTGTGCGCACCGAGGTGCCCACCCTGGCGAAGGTGCACGCGAGGTGCGCACCCGGGGCAAACCGGGCTCCGACTTCGTGCACGCCATGCTGCGCACCTTGGAGGGCCATGGTGCGCACCTTGGAGCACACTTCGGAGCGCTCAATGGTGCCCAACCCAGCCAAGGTGCCCACCGCGGCGAAGGTGCACGCGAGGTGCGCACCCGGGGCAAACCGGGCTCCGACTTCGTGCACGCCGCACCTTGGAGCACACTTCGGAGCGCTCCTTGGTGCGCACCAGGGCGCGCAACCCAGCCGAGGTGCCCACCCCGGCGAAGGTGCACGCGGGGTGCGCACCCGGGGCAAACCGGGCTCCGACTTCGTGCACGCCATGGTGCCCACCGCGCCAAGGTGCACGCGAGGTGCGCACCCGGGGCAAACCGGGCTCCGACTTCGTGCACGCCGCACCTTGGAGCACACTTCGGAGCGCTCCTTGGTGCGCACCAGGGCGCGCAACCCAGCCGAGGTGCCCACCCCGGCGAAGGTGCACGCGAGGTGCGCACCCGGGGCAAACCGGGCTCCGACTTCGTGCACGCCATGGTGCCCACCGCGGCGAAGGTGCACGCGAGGTGCGCACCCGGGGCAAACCGGGCTCCGA
>NW_026728877.1:382500-402500 GCF_030272615.1 Cryptomeria japonica
AAACGTGAGAGGCTGCAGGGTCGACTCAGAGAGGTCTATGCATGTGAGAGGCTGAAAGCAAGGTCAACTCGGAGCGGTCTATGCATCGGGCGCGCTTGGGGCGACTACCAGTGCCAACCCCTTATCCCGCGACGCGTCCGACAAAGAGAACGTTCCAAGGCGGCAGAGGAGGTTACCAGCCGAAGGATGCAGTAGCAATAACAGGTATAGTTCCGCGGCGGCCGAGAAGACTCACCGCATAGGAATCGGGATGCGAGGCGAGGGATGCGGCGGGAAGGCCCCGACGGCTAAACGGAAGAGGCTGCAGGGCCGCCTCGGAATGGTCCAAGCATCGGACGCGATTGGGACGACTACCAGTGCCAACCCCTTATCCCGCGATGCGTCCGATACACAGATAGTTCCAAGGCGGCCGAGGAGCCTCACCGCATATCAATCGGGGTGCGAGGCGAGGGATGGGGCGGGAAGGCCCCAACGGCTAGACGGAAGAGGCTTCAGGGCCACCTCGGAATGCTCCAAGCATCGGACGCGCTTGGGGCGACTACCAGTGCCAACCCCTTATCCCGCGATGCGTCCGATACACAGATGGTTCCAAGGCGGCCGAGGAGCCTCACCGCATAGCAATCGGGGGTGCGAGGCGAGGGATGGGGCGGGAAGGCCCCAACGGCTAGACGGAAGAGGCTTCAGGGCCGCCTCGGAATGGTCCAAGCATCGGACGCGCTTGGGGCGACTACCAGTGACAACCCCTCATCCCGCGATGCGTCCGATACGAAGATGGTTCCAAGGCGGCCGAGGAGCCTCACCGCATAGCAATCGGGGTGCGAGGTGGGGGATGCGGCGAGATGGCCCCAACGGCTAGACGGAAGAGGCCACAGGGCCGCGTCGGAATAGTCCAAGCATCGGACGCGCTCGGGGCGACTACCAGTGACAACCCCTTATCCCGCGATGCGTCCGATACGAAGATAGTTCCAAGGCGGCCGAGGAGCCTCACCGCATAGCAATCCGGGTGCGAGGTGGGGGATGCGGCGAGATGGCCCCAACGGCTAGACGGAAGAGGCTGCAGGGCCGCCTCGGAATAGTCCAAGCATCGGACGCGCTTGGGGCGACTACCAGTGACAACCCCTTATCCCGCGATGCTTCCGATACGAAGACAGTTCCAAGGCGGCCGAGGAGCCTCACCGCATAGCAATGGGGGTGCGAGGTGAGGGATGCGGCGAGATGGCCCCAACGGCTAGACGGAAGAGGCCACAGGGCCGCCTCGGAATAGTCCAAGCATCGGACGCGCTTGGGGCGACTACCAGTGACAACCCCTTATCCCGCGATGCATCCGATACGAAGATAGTTCCCAGGCGGCCGAGGAGCCTCACCGCATAGCAATCGGGGTGCGAGGCGAGGGATGCGGCGAGATGGCCCCAAAGGGTAGACGGAAGAGGCTGCGGGGCCGCCTCGGAATAGTCCAAGCATCGAACGCGCTTGGGGCGACTACCACTGCCAACCCCTTATCCCGCGATGCGTCCGATACACAGATAGTTCCGAGGCGGCCGAGGAGCTGGGGGATGCGGCGAGATGGCCCCAACGGCTAGACGGAAGAGGCTGCAGGGCCGCCTCGGAATAGTCCAAGCATCGGACGCGCTTGGGGCGACTACCAGTGACAACCCCTTATCCCGCGATGCGTCCAATACACAGATAGTTCCGAGGCGGCCAAGGAGCCTCACCGCATAGCAATCGTGGTGCGAGGTGGGGGATGCAGCGAGATGGCCCCAACGGCTAGACGGAAGAGGCTGCAGGGCCGCCTCGGAATGGTCCAAGCATCGGACGCGCTTGGGGCGACTACCACTGCCAACCCCTTATCCCGCGATGCGTCCGATACACAGATAGTTCCAAGGCGGCCGAGGAGCCTCACCGAATAGCAATCGGGGTGCGAGGCGAGGGATGCGGCGAGAAAGCCCCAACGGCTAGAGGGAAGAGGCTTCAGGTCCGCCTCGGAATGGTCCAAGCATCGGACGCGCTTGGGGCGACTACCAGTGACAACCCCTTATCCCGCGACGCGTCCGATACACAGATAGTTCCAAGGCGGCCGAGGAGCCTCACCGCATAGCAATCGGGGTGCGAGGCGAGGGATGCGGCGAGAAGGACCCAACGGCTAGACGGAAGAGGCTTCAGGGCCGCCTCGGAATGGTCCAAGCATCGGACGCGCTTGGGGCGACTACCAGTGACAACCCCTTATCCCGCGACGCGTCCGATACACAGATAGTTCCAAGGCGGCCGAGGAGCCTCACCGCATAGCAATCGGGGTGCGAGGCGAGGGATGCGGCGAGAAGGACCCAACGGCTAGACGGAAGAGGCTTCAGGGCCGCCTCGGAATGGTCCAAGCATCGGACGCGCTTGGGGCGACTACCAGTGACAACCCCTTATCCCGCGACGCGTCCGATACACAGATAGTTCCAAGGCGGCCGAGGAGCCTCACCGCATAGCAATCGGGGTGCGAGGCGAGGGATGCGGCAAGAAGGACCCAACGGCTAGACGGAAGAGGCTTCAGGGCCGCCTCGGAATGGTCCAAGCATCGGACGCGCTTGGGGCGACTACCAGTGACAACCCCTTATCCCGCGACGCGTCCGATACACAGATAGTTCCAAGGCGGCCGAGGAGCCTCACCGCATAGCAATCGGGGTGCGAGGCGAGGGATGCGGCGAGAAGGACCCAACGGCTAGACGGAAGAGGCTTCAGGGCCGCCTCGGAATGGTCCAAGCATCGGACGCGCTTGGGGCGACTACCAGTGACAACCCCTTATCCCGCGACGCGTCCGATACACAGATAGTTCCAAGGCGGCCGAGGAGCCTCACCGCATAGCAATCGGGGTGCGAGGCGAGGGATGCGGCGAGAAGGACCCAACGGCTAGACGGAAGAGGCTTCAGGGCCGCCTCGGAATGGTCCAAGCATCGGACGCGCTTGGGGCGACTACCAGTGACAACCCCTTATCCCGCGACGCGTCCGATACACAGATAGTTCCAAGGCGGCCGAGGAGCCTCACCGCATAGCAATCGGGGTGCGAGGCGAGGGATGCGGCGAGAAGGACCCAACGGCTAGACGGAAGAGGCTTCAGGGCCGCCTCGGAATGGTCCAAGCATCGGACGCGCTTGGGGCGACTACCAGTGACAACCCCTTATCCCGCGACGCGTCCGATACACAGATAGTTCCAAGGCGGCCGAGGAGCCTCACCGCATAGCAATCGGGGTGCGAGGCGAGGGATGCGGCGAGAAGGACCCAACGGCTAGACGGAAGAGGCTTCAGGTCCGCCTCGGAATGGTCCAAGCATCGGACGCGCTTGGGGCGACTACCAGTGACAACCCCTTATCCCGCGACGCGTCCGATACACAGATAGTTCCAAGGCGGCCGAGGAGCCTCACCGCATAGCAATCGGGGTGCGAGGCGAGGGATGCGGCGAGAAGGACCCAACGGCTAGACGGAAGAGGCTTCAGGGCCGCCTCGGAATGGTCCAAGCATCGGACGCGCTTGGGGCGACTACCAGTGACAACCCCTTATCCCGCGACGCGTCCGATACACAGATAGTTCCAAGGCGGCCGAGGAGCCTCACCGCATAGCAATCGGGGTGCGAGGCGAGGGATGCGGCGAGAAGGACCCAACGGCTAGACGGAAGAGGCTTCAGGGCCGCCTCGGAATGGTCCAAGCATCGGACGCGCTTGGGGCGACTACCAGTGACAACCCCTTATCCCGCGATGCGTCCGATACACAGATAGTTCCAAGGCGGCCGAGGAGCCTCACCGCATAGCAATCGGGGTGCGAGGCGAGGGATGCGGCGAGAAGGACCCAACGGCTAGACGGAAGAGGCTTCAGGGCCGCCTCGGAATGGTCCAAGCATCGGACGCGCTTGGGGCGACTACCAGTGACAACCCCTTATCCCGCGACGCGTCCGATACACAGATAGTTCCAAGGCGGCCGAGGAGCCTCACCGCATAGCAATCGGGGTGCGAGGCGAGGGATGCGGCGAGAAGGACCCAACGGCTAGACGGAAGAGGCTTCAGGGCCGCCTCGGAATGGTCCAAGCATCGGACGCGCTTGGGGCGACTACCAGTGACAACCCCTTATCCCGCGACGCGTCCGATACACAGATAGTTCCAAGGCGGCCGAGGAGCCTCACCGCATAGCAATCGGGGTGCGAGGCGAGGGATGCGGCGAGAAGGACCCAACGGCTAGACGGAAGAGGCTTCAGGGCCGCCTCGGAATGGTCCATGCATCGCACGCGCTTGGGGCGACTACCAGTGACAACCCCTTATCCCGCGACGCGTCCGATACACAGATAGTTCCAAGGCGGCCGAGGAGCCTCACCGCATAGCAATCGGGGTGCGAGGCGAGGGATGCGGCGAGAAGGACCCAACGGCTAGACGGAAGAGGCTTCAGGGCCGCCTGGGAATGGTCCATGCATCGCACGCGCTTGGGGCGACTACCAGTGACAACCCCTTATCCCGCGACGCGTCCGATACACAGATAGTTCCAAGGCGGCCGAGGAGCCTCACCGCATAGCAATCGGGGTGCGAGGCGAGGGATGCGGCGAGAAGGACCCAACGGCTAGACGGAAGAAGCTTCAGGGCCGCCTCGGAATGGTCCAAGCATCGGACGCGCTTGGGGCGACTACCAGTGACAACCCCTTATCCCGCGACGCGTCCGATACACAGATAGTTCCAAGGCGGCCGAGGAGCCTCACCGCATAGCAATCGGGGTGCGAGTCGAGGGATGCGGCGAGAAGGACCCAACGGCTAGACGGAAGAGGCTTCAGGGCCGCCTCGGAATGGTCCAAGCATCGGACGCGCTTGGGGCGACTACCAGTGACAACCCCTTATCCCGCGATGCGTCTGATACACAGATAGTTCCAAGGCGGCCGAGGAGCCTCACCGCATAGCAATCGGGGTGCGAGGCAAGGGATGCGGCGAGAAGGACCCAACGGCTAGACGGAAGAGGCTTCAGGGCCGCCTCGGAATGGTCCAAGCATCGGACGCGCTTGGGGCGACTACCGTTGCCAACCCCTTATCCCGCGATGCGTCTGATACACAGATAGTTCCGAGGCGGCCGAGGAGCCTCACCGCATAGCAATCGGGTTGCGAGGCAGATTATTGGGAAGGGAACCCCCTGGGATGCGGCTCAAGCAGTGCCCAAAGGGACTGGAATGCGGAATCACATCGAGAGACCCAAATGCTATACGAGGGCTCAAATCGAATTATCGATTTGGCCACGACATGGACGCATCGGAACGACTACCTTTGCCGAACCACTCGCAATTGCATCCATACCGAAACCAATAGACATTTCCGTTAGAGCCCTCGCATAGCATTCGGGAATCTCGCATGCCCCTCTAAATCGACCAATGCTGGCGGTCAACGAAAATCCGAGCGCTACCACCGTTCGAGCGCCAGCATTGGTCGAGTTAGAGGGGCACGGGGGAGAATGCTCCAGTCAACACCTCCCCTATATAAGTTATTTGTCCGATTCTCGCACAACCGTAGTCTGCCTCGTCGAATCAAACAACGGTCCCAGATTCCGACTTCCGTTCCGTAGAGACCCAAAAGCTAGATGGAGGCTCGCAAGAAAGAGAGTCGGCGCATAGCAATCGGGTTTCTCGAACGTTTAGGGACCGAGCTCACTTGCGGATAGGGCAAAATCCGCCAAGCAACCCAAAAGCTAGACGGGGGCTCGAATCGAATCGCCTAGGCGGCCACAACAACGACGTGTTGGATCGACTACCAGTGCCAAACCATTCAGCAAGACTAGTCTGTGTCGAGGCCGGATAGAGATTCTCAGAGAGCGCCCGTATAGCATTTAGGAGACCTGCCGCGTCCCTCACACTCGACAAATGGTGGTGCACGTTTATAAATCCGAGCGATCCCAACCCTTTCAAGCACCAACATCGGTCGAGATAGAGGGGCACGGAGGGGGCTGCGTGAGACAACACAGTCCCCTATATAAGTTATTTGTCCGATTCTCACACATCCGAAGAATGGTCATCAAATCGGACAACAGCCCAAACTTCCGACTTCCGTCCCAGAAAGCCCAAGAGCTATCTAAAACGTTCATGGCCGGAACTCGATCGCGGCTATACCAGTCCGCCAAGCAACCCAAAAGCTAGACTGGAGCTCTAGTCGAATCACCTCTGTGGCCATTGCAAGGACGTGTTGGAGCGACTACCATTGCCGAACCATTCCGCAGGTCGAGTCCATACCAAGGCCGCATAGAGATTCACGATGAGCTCCTGCATAGCAATCAGGAGACTTGCCGTGTCCATCACAATCGATAAATCCTGGTGCAAGATTTTTGCATCCGAGCGCTCCAACCAGTCGAGCACCAGCATCAATCGACATAAACGGGCACGGGGGGAGGATGCTCGAGAACACTACCTCCCCTATATAAGTTATTTGTCCGATTCTCAAGCAGCCGAAGTCTGGTCATCGAATCGGGTCAAAGACCACAACTTCCGACTTTACCCACAATGCAAGTCATCGAATCGAACATCGGCCCCCGAGTCGGACTCCATGCGTATGTCAGGTCATCGGACCCAAATTCCGCCTTCCTGCGCATGGCGGGCCATCAATATCAACTCGGTCATCGGACCCAAACTCCGCCTTTCTGCGCATGGCACGCCTTCAAATCGGTCATCGGACCCAAATTCCGCCTTCCTGTGCATGGCGGGCCATCAACATCAACTCGGTCATCGGACCCAAATTCCGCCTTTCTGCGCATGGCACGCCATCAACTCGGTCATCGGACCCAAATTCCGCCTTCCTGCGCATGGCAGGTCATCGGACACAAATTCAGACCTCGCCAATATGCCTACGTATCGAATCGGTCATCGGACCCAACTTCCGACTTCATCCATACTGTAGGGTCTTTGAGGTTGGCGCGGTGCGCTCAACCCGGGGAGTCGACCCATCGAAGCATACACCTCCCCTATATAAGCTATTTGTCCGATTCCCACACCTGTGTAGTTTGCACCTCTGACCAGGACATCGACCCCAACTTCCGAACTCGACTGCAACGACGGCACCAGCGCCTTGGTGCGCACCTTGCGACGCACAGTCCCAACATTCGCCTTCCTGCACATGGCAGGTCATCGGACCCAAATTCCGACCTCGCGAGTATGCCTACATATCGAATCGGTCATCGGACACAACTTCCGACTTCATCCATACCGTAGGGTCTTTGAGGTTGGCGCGGTGCGCTCAACCCGGGGAGTCGACCCAACGAAGCATACACCTCCCCTATATAAGCTATTTGTCCGATTCCCACACCTGTGTAGTTTGCACCTCCGATCAGGACATCGACCCCAACTTCCGAACTCGCCTGCAACGACCGAACCAGCGCCTTGGTGCGCACCTTGCAACGCACAGTGCCAACATTCGCCTTCCTGCACATGGCAGGTCATCGGACCCAAATTCCGACCTCGCGAGTATGCCTACATATCGAATCGGTCATCGGACCCAACTTCCGACTTCATCCATACCGTAGGGTCTTTGAGGTTGGCGCGGTGCGCTCAACCCGGGGAGTCGACCCAACGAAGCATACACCTCCCCTATATAAGCTATTTGTCCGATTCCCACACCTGTGTAGCTTGCACCTCCGATCAGGACATCGACCCCAACTTCCGAACTCGACTAAAAAGACCGCACCAGCACCTTGGTGTGCACCTTGCAACGCACAGTGCCAACATTCGCCTTCCTGCACATGGCAGGTCATCGGACCCAAATTCCGACCTCATGAGCATACCTACTAATCGAATCGGTCATCGGACCCAACTTCCGACTTCATCCATACCGTAGGGTCTTTGAGGTTGGCGCGGTGCGCTCAACCTGGGGAGTCGACCCATCGAAGCATACACCTCCCCTATATAAGCTATTTGTCCGATTCCGACACCTGTGTAGTTTGCACCTCCGCTCAGGACATCGACCCCAACTTCCGAACTCGCCTGCAACGACCGAACCAGCGCCTTGGTGCGCACCAAAAGTGCGCACTTTTGGAGGGCACTTTTGTGCGCTCCAAAGGTGCGCACTTTTGGAGGGCACTTTTGTGCGCTCCAAAGGTGCGCACTTTTGGAGGGCACTTTTTGGAGGGCACTTTTGTGCGCTCCAAAGGTGCGCACTTTTGGAGGGCACTTTTTGGAGGGCACTTTTCTGCGCTCCAAAGGTGCGCACTTTTGGAGGGCACTTTTTGGAGGGCACTTTTCTGCGCTCCAAAGGTGCGCACTTTTGGAGGGCACTTTTTGGAGGGCACTTTTCTGCGCTCCAAAGGTGCGCACTTTTGGAGGGCACTTTTTGGAGGGCACTTTTCTGCGCTCCAAAGGTGCGCACTTTTGGAGGGCACTTTTGTGCACTCCAAAGGTGCACACTTTTGGAGGGCACTTTTTGGAGGGCACTTTTCTGCACTCCAAAGGTGCGCACTTTTGGAGGGCACTTTTTGGAGGGCACTTTTGTGCGCTCCAAAGGTGCGCACTTTTGGAGGGCACTTTTTGGAGGGCACTTTTGTGCGCTCCAAAGGTGCGCACTTTTGGAGGGCACTTTTGTGCACTCCAAAGGTGCGCACTTTTGGAGGGCACTTTTCCTGCGCTCCAAAGGTGCACACCTAGGTGAGCACCTTCGACCACACCTTGTAGCACACCAAACTCTGACTTTCGACTTCATCCGCAATGCAGGGTCTTTGAGGTTGGCGCAATGCGCACAACCAGGGGAGTCGACCCATCAAACCCAACACCTCCCCTATATAAGCTATTTGTCTGATTCTCATACATGCGTAGCCTGCAGGAGCAATTAGGACATCGACCCCAACTTTCGGCTTCTAAACGAAAACAAGGTCTTTGAGGTTGGTGTAATGCGAACAACTAGGGGAGTCAACCCATCAAACCCAACACCTCCCCTATATAAGCTATTTGTCTGATTCTCATACATGTGTAGTCTACAGGAGCAATTAGGACATCGACCCCAACTTTTGACTTCTTAACGAAAACAAGGTCTTTGAGGTTGACGTAATGCGCACAACCAGGGGAGTCGACCCATCAAACCCAACACCTCCCCTATATAAGCTATTTGTCCGATTCTCATACATGTGTAGCCTACAGGAGCCATTAGGACATTGACCCCAACTTTTGACTTCTTAACGAAAACAAGGTCTTTGAGGTTGGCGTAATGCGCACAACCAAGGGAGTTGACCCATCAAACCCAACACCTCCCCTATATAAGCTATTTGTCTGATTCTCATACATGTGTAGCCTGCAACAACGATTAGGACATCCACCCCAACTTCTGAATTCGTCTGCGTTGACCGCACCAAAGGTGCACGCCTTGGTGCTCACCAAAATCCGACTTCCGACTTCTTCTGCTATGCGGGGTCTTTGAGGTTGGCGCAGTGCGCACAACCAGGGGAGTCAACCCACCGAATGCAACACCTCCCCTATATAAGCTATTTGTCTGATTCTCATACATGCGTAGACTGCAGCAATGATTAGGACATCCACCCCAACTTTTGACTTCTTAAACAAGACAGGGTCTTTGAAGTTGGTGCAGTGCACACAACCAGGGGAGTCGACCCATCAAACGCAACACCTCCCCTATATAAAGCTATTTGTCCGATTCTCATACGTGTAGTCTGCAGCAGCGATTAGGACATCGACCCCAACTTCCGAATTCGTTTGCATTGACCGCACCAAAGGTGCACGCCTTGGTGTGCACCTTGGAGTGCACTTTGGTGCTCACCTCGGTGCACACTTTGGTGTGCACCTCGGTGTGCACCAAAGGTGCGCACCTTGGAGCGCACCAAAGGTGTACACTTTGGAGCGCACCACATAGGGTCTTTGAGAGGTTGGCGCAGTGCGCACACCAAGGTGGGTGTTGAGGTGCGTGCCGAGGTGGGTGGGTGCTAGGGTGCGCTCCATGGTGGGTGCCAGGGTGGGTGCGTGCTAGGGTGGATTCCAAAGAGGGTCATAGGGTGGGTGCCAAGGTGGGTTGGTGATATAGTGGGTTCAAAGGTGGGTACTAGGGTGGGTTCCAAGGTGGGTCACAAGTTGGGTGCCAGGATGCGTGGGTGTTAGGTTGGGTGCCAAGGTGGGCTCCTGCGTGGGTGGGTGCTAGGGTGGGTTTCAAGGTGGACGCGAGGGCGGGTGCCAAGGTGGGTAACAAGTTGGGTGTTAGGATGGGTGAGTGCTAGAGTGGGTGCCAAGGTGGGTGGGTGCTAAGGTGGATGCCAAGGTGGTTCACAGGGTGGGTGGGTTCTAGGGTGAGTTCCAAGGTGGGTCACAGGTTTAGTGCTAGGGTGCGTGTCAAGGCGGGTGTCGAGGTGCCTGGGTGCTAGGGTGTGGATGCCAATGTGGGTCATAGGGTGGGTACTAGGGTGGGCTGCAATGTGGGTGCCAAGGTGGGTAACATGCTCGGTTGGTTCTAAATTGGGTGTCAGGGTGGGTGTGCACCCACCTTGCCCGAGGTGGGTGCCAAGGTGCCAGTGTGGGTGGGTGCTAAGGTGGATGCCAAGGTGGGTGAGAAGGTGGGTGATAGGTTGAGTGGTAGGATGGGTGGGTGCCAAGATGGGTCACAGGGTGGGTGCAAGGGTGGGTAGGTGCTAGGGTTGGTGTCAGGGTGGGTGGGTGCTAGGTTGGGTTCCAAGGTGGGTGCGAGGGTGAGTGTCAAGGTGGGTCACAGGTTAGGTGCTAGGATGGGTGAGTGCTAGGGTGCAAAGGTGCCAGGGTGGGTGCTAGGATGGGTCGATGCTAGGGTGAGTGGCAAGGTGGGTCCACAAGTGTCAAGGTGGGTGCCGAGGTGGGTGCCAACTTGGGTTCCAAGGTGGGTGCCAAGTGGGCGACTGCTATGGTGGATGCCAAGGTGGGTCACGGGGTGGGTGCCAAGTTGCTAGGTTGTGTTCCAAGGTGGGTGCCAACGTGGCTGCTAGGGTGCGTGGGTTAAAGGGTGTGTCACAACGTGGGTGCCAGGATGGGTGCGCACCCACACTGGCCAAGACGGGTGCAAGGTTGGGTTCCAAGCCCGGTCACAGGCTGGGTGCTAGGATGGGTGGGTGCCAAGGTGGGCACCAGGGTGGGTGCACCCACCCTGGCCAAGGTGGGTCACGGGGTGGGTCCTAGGGTGGGTAACAGGGTGGGTACTAAGGTGCGTGCCAAGGTGGGTCATGGGGTGGGTGCCAAGGTGGGCACCAGGGTGGGTGTGCACCAACCCTAGCCAGGGTAGGTCACGGGGTGGTTGTCGGGGTGGGCGTCAAGGAGCCAAGGTGGGTGGCAAGTAGCCAAGTTGCGTGCCAAGGTGGGTGTCGGGGTGGGTGCCAAGGATCCAAGGTGGGTGCCAAGGAACCAAGGTGGGTGTCTGGGTGGGTGCCGAGGTGGGAGCCAGGGTGGGTCCCAAGGTGAGTGCAAAGGTGGGTGCCAGGGTCAAGGTGAGTGCCAATGTGGGTTCCAAGGTGCCAGGGTCAGGGTGAGTGCCAATGTGGGTTCAAAGGTGCTAAGTTGGGTGCGAGGTTGGGTGCGAGGGTGGGTGGGTGCCAAGGTGTGCTAGGTGGAAGCCCGGGTGGGTCGGCATCCCATGGGTGTCGAGTTGGGTGCCTGATGGGTGCTTCTTGTCAAGTTTTAGTCGTCGGGACTCATTTCGAGCCTTAGAGGTCGTTTCTTGTCCGGTTGCCCTGTCTTCGACCTGGGAACCCAATTTTGGTCCTCGGGTCCCATTTTTTTTTGTCTCGCATCCCACTTTTGGCCTGTGGCCTTTTCGGGGTCGATTCTCGTTTTGGGCATCAGAGCATGTTTCTTCTCCTAAAACCCAATATTTGTTTATTAAGTCTCGGAACACATTTTTGTTCTCGTGGACCCATCATGGGTCTTGGAACGCATTTGTGGTCCTTGGGTCCCATTTTGCATCCCGAAACTTGTGTTTTGGTGCTTGATCCCTATTTTGGGTGCCCACCTTGCACCAAGTGCGCACCCGGGGCAAACCGAGCGCCTTGGTGCACCGGGGCAAGATCGAGCGTGCACCCGAGGCGCCCCGAACATGCACCAAGGTGCACTCGGCCCACATGTGAGCGCAGGTCGTTGCGCCCGAGGTGGTGTGTGGGCACCGCGTTGCAGACGGGACACTGCACGCACACGACGCCCCGTCCAGGTGCACGCACGTAGGCCGGGCCGGGTGCACACCCGACGCCCTAGCAAGGTGCGCGCACCCGGGCAGGGCTCACACTTGGCGAACGGGGCGCACTTCGCGAGGGAGGGTGTGCACCTCGACGGGGGTGGGTGGCCGGGGTGGATTCGCACGTGGGTCGCGGTTTGCTAAGTACACACTGCGACAAGCTCATAACGGGTGCGATCATACCAGCGTTAGTGCACCGGATCCCATCAGAACTCCGCAGTTAAGCGCGCTTGGGCCGGAGTAGTACTGGGATGGGTGACCTCCCGGGAAGTCCCGGTGTTGCACCCTTTCTTAGTTTTTCGCCGGGCGTCGCAATGCTATTTGAATAAACCTTTTGCCCGTTTGCGTTCTCGTCGGGGCCGGGCCGGGCCGGGGTGCGCTGCCCGCACTACCGCGCGCGCGGGGGCGACACCGAGCGCGCACCCGAGGCGCCCCGAGCACACAGGCCACGGTGCAACCCGGGCGTTGTGCGCGCACCCCGGTGCGCCCGAGGTGCTGCGCGCGCACCCAGGTGAAATCGGTGTGCACCTCGGCCAGTGCGCGCTCGGTCGAGTCGCGCACGTTGGCCAAGGTGCACGGTGATGTTTCTTACTCTAAGGTTCCGCACCAGACGCCCGGGACAGGTGAGCGAAGCTGGGCGGGGCCGGGTGCGCGGCCGGGGCAGGTGCACGCAGCTGGAGAGAGCTTTGGAGCACACCAGAGGTGCGCACCTTGGAGCACACTTCGGAGCGCACCAATGATGCGCTCCATTCAAAAGTTTCCTGAAAAGGCAAAAAAAGTTGAGATTATAGAATTTCCCACTTGAGAGATTGTAAAAAAAAAAAATTTAAAATGAAGGAAACGCGGGTGCCAAGGTGTGCGCGCCCGGGTGCGCAGCCCAGCCAAGGTGTGCGCACCAAGGCGCCCACCCTGGCGAAGGTGCACGCAAGGTGCGCACCCGAGGCAAACCGGACAATTAACCCAACTTTCGACTTCGCGCGCACCTGCGCACCTTGGAGCGCACTTCGGAGCGCTCCTTGGTGCGCACCAATCTTGGGCACCTCGGAGTGCACCATGGCGCCCACCAAGGTGCGCACCCGGGGCAAACCGAGCTCCGACTTCGTGCGCACCTTGGAGCGCACGAAAGGTGCGCACCATGGCGCCCACCAAGGTGCGCAGCCCAGCCAAGGCGTGCGCATCAAGGTGCGCACCCTGGCGAAGGTGCGCACCCGGGGCAAACCGAGCTCCGACTTCGTGCGCACCTTGGAGCGCACAAAGGGTGCGCAACCCAGCCAAGGTGTGCGCACCCCGGGCAAACCGAGCTCCGAATCGTGCGCACCTTGGAGCACACTTCGGAGCCCTCCTTGGTGCGCACCGATGTTGCGCACCTCGGAGCGCACCCGGGGAAAACAATGCAATTAACCCGACTTTCGACTTCGTGGGCACCTCGGAGCGCTCTCGGGTTCGCACCTCGGAGCACACCGAGGTGCGCACCTTTGATGCGCTGCCTTCACCAATTTCCAGAAAAGGCAAGAAAACATTGAGAAGGTGTGCGCACCGAGGTGCCCACCCTGGCGAAGGTGCACGCGAGGTGCGCACCCGGGGCAAACCGGGCTCCGACTTCGTGCACGCCATGCTGCGCACCTTGGAGGGCCATGGTGCGCACCTTGGAGCACACTTCGGAGCGCTCAATGGTGCCCAACCCAGCCAAGGTGCCCACCGCGGCGAAGGTGCACGCGAGGTGCGCACCCGGGGCAAACCGGGCTCCGACTTCGTGCACGCCGCACCTTGGAGCACACTTCGGAGCGCTCCTTGGTGCGCACCAGGGCGCGCAACCCAGCCGAGGTGCCCACCCCGGCGAAGGTGCACGCGGGGTGCGCACCCGGGGCAAACCGGGCTCCGACTTCGTGCACGCCATGGTGCCCACCGCGGCGAAGGTGCACGCGAGGTGCGCACCCGGGGCAAACCGGGCTCCGACTTCGTGCACGCCGCACCTTGGAGCACACTTCGGAGCGCTCCTTGGTGCGCACCAGGGCGCGCAACCCAGCCGAGGTGCCCACCCCGGCGAAGGTGCACGCGAGGTGCGCACCCGGGGCAAACCGGGCTCCGACTTCGTGCACGCCATGGTGCCCACCGCGGCGAAGGTGCACGTGAGGTGCGCACCCGGGGCAAACCGGGCTCCGACTTCGTGCACGCCGCACCTTGGAGCACACTTCGGAGCGCTCCTTGGTGCGCACCATGGTGCCCACCAGGGCGCGCAACCCCGCCGAAGGTGCACGCGAGGTGCGCACCCGGGGCAAACCGGGCTCCGACTTCGTGCACGCCGCACCTTGGAGCACACTTCGGAGCGCTCCTTGGTGCGCACCAGGGCGCGCAACCCCGCCGAAGGTGCACGCGAGGTGCGCACCCGGGGCAAACCGGGCTCCGACTTCGTGCACGCCATGGTGCGCACCAGGGTGCCCACCGCGGCGAAGGTGCGCACCCGGGGCAAACCGGGCTCCGACTTCGTGCACGCCGCACCTTGGAGCACACTTCGGAGCGCTCCTTGGTGCGCACCAGGGCGCGCAACCCAGCCGAGGTGCCCACCCCGGCGAAGGTGCACGCGAGGTGCGCACCCGGGGCAAACCGGGCTCCGACTTCGTGCACGCCATGGTGCCCACCGCGGCGAAGGTGCGCACCCGGGGCAAACCGGGCTAGGACTTCGTGCACGCCGCACCTTGGAGCACACTTTGGAGCGCTCCTTGGTGCGCACCATGGTGCCCACCAGGCCGCGCAACCCAGCCAAGGTGTGCGCACCAAGGTGCACGCGAGGTGCGCACCCCGGGGCAAACCGGGGTCCGGCTTCGTGCACGCCGCACCTTGGAGCACACATCGGGGCGCTCCCGGGTTCGCACCGGCGTTGCGCACCGTGGTGGGCACCTCGGAGCGCACCGTGGTGGGCACCTCGGAGCACACCAAGGTGGGCAGCGAGGTGCGCACCTTTGATGCGATGCCTTCACTAATTTCCATAAAAGGCAAAAAAAAACGAGATTTTAAAATTTCCGTTTTGAAAGATAGTGAGAAAAAGGGAATGCTGGTGCCATCTTGAGCCCGCCCTGGTGCGCAGCCCAGCCAAGGTGTGCGCACCAAGGTGCCCACCCTGGCGAAGGTGCGCGCCCGGGCAATTAACCCAACTTCCAACTTCGCGCGCGCCAGGGTGGGAGCGCACCCAACAACCGGGCCTGGGAAGAGCCAATGCGAGAAACCCCACCAAACGCTCTGACAAAAAAAAGAGGGGGGCGCTCCAGTAACCCCGCTTCGGAGCGCACCCTGGGCAAACCCAGCCAGGGTGCCCACCCCGGCCAAGGTGCAGGCGAGGTGCGCACCCGGGGCAAACCGGGCTCCGACAACGTGCACGCCGCACCTTGGAGCACACTTCGTAGCGCTCCCGGGTGCGCACCTCAGAGCACACCAAGGTGGGCAGCGAGGTGCGCACCTTTGATGCGCTGCCTTCACTAATTTCCAGAAAAGGCAAAAAAAAGAGGAGATTTTAAAATTTCCGTTTTGAAAGATAGTGAAAAAAACGGAACGCGGGTGCCATCTTGAGCCCGCCCTGGTGCACAGCCCAGGTAAGGTGCCCACCCTGGCAAAGGTGCGCACCCGGGCAATTAACCCTACTTCCGACTTCGTGCGCGCCAGGGTGGCAACCGGGCCTGGGAAGAGCCAATGCGAGAAACCCCACCAAACGCTCCGACAAAAAAAGAGGCGGCGCTCCAATAACCCCGCTTCGGAGCGCAGCCGGGGCAAACCCAGCCAAGGTGCCCACCCCGACGAAGGTGCACGCGAGGTGCGCACCCGGGGCAAACCGGGCTCCGACAACGTGCACGCAGCACCTTGGAGCACACTTCGAAGCACTCCCGGGTGCCCACCGGCGTTGCGCACCGTGGTGGGCAGCGAGGTGCGCACCTTTGATGCGCTGCCTTCACTAATTTCCAGAAAAGGCAAAAAAAAATGAGATTTTAAAATTTCCGTTTTGAAAGATAGTGAAAAAAACGGAACGCGGGTGCCATCTTGAGCCCGCCCTGGTGCGCAGCCCAGGCAAGGCATGCGCACCAAGGTGCCCACCCGCGGTGCACGCCCGGGGCAAACCGGGCTCCGACTTCGTGCAGGCCGCACCTTGGAGCACACTTCGGAGCGCTCCTTGGTGCGCACCATGGTGCCCACCAGGGCGCACCCGGGGCAAACCGGGCTCCGACTTCGTGCACGCCGCACCTTGGAGCACACATCGGAGCGCTCCCAGGTTCGCACCAGCGTTGCGCACCTTTGATGCGCTGCCTTCACTAATTTCCAGAAAAGGCAAAAAAAAACGATATTTTAAAATTTCCGTTCTGAAAGATAGTGAAAAAAACGGAACGCGGGTGCCATCTTGAGCCCTTCCTGGTGCGCAGCCCAGGCAAGTTGTGCGCACCAAGGTGCCCACCCTGGCGGAGGTGCGCGCCCGGGGCAAACCGGGCTCCGACTTCGTGCACTGCATGGTGCCCACCAAGGCGCGCAACCCAGCCAAGGTGCCCACCGCAGCGAAGGTGCACGCGAGGTGCGCACCCGAGGTGCACACCCGGGGCAAACCGAGCTCCGACTTCGTGCACGCCGCACCTTGGAGCACACTTCAGAGCGCTCCTTGGTGCGCACCAGGGCGCGCAACCCAGCCAAGGTGCTCACCCCGGCGAAGGTGCACGCGAGGTGCGCACCCGGGGCAAGCCGGGCTCGGACTTCGTGCACGCCGCACCTTGGAGCACACATCGGAGCGCTCCCGGGTTCGCACCAGCATTGCGCACCTTTGATGCGCTGCCTTCACTAATTTCCAGAAAAGGCAAAAAAAAAAAAAAAAACGAGATTTTAAAATTTCCGTTTTGAAAGATAGTGAAAAAAACGGAACGCGGGTGCCATCTTGAGCCCGCCCTGGTGTGCAGCCCAGGCAAGTTGTGCGCACCAAGGCACCCACCCTGGCCAAGGTGGGTCACGGGGTGGGTCCTAGGGTGGGTAACGGGGTGGGTACTAAGGTGCGTGCCAAGGTGGGTCATGGGGTGGGTGCCAAGGTGGGCACCAGGGTGGGTGTGCACCAACCCTAGCCAGGGTAGGTCACGGGGTGGTTGTCGGGGTGGGCGTCAAGGAGCCAAGGTGGGTGGCAAGTAGCCAAGTTGCGTGCCAAGGTGGGTGTCGGGGTGGGTGCCAAGGATCCAAGGTGGGTGCCAAGGAACCAAGGTGGGTGTCTGGGTGGGTGCCGAGGTGGGAGCCAGGGTGGGTCCCAAGGTGAGTGCAAAGGTGGGTGCCAGGGTCAAGGTGAGTGCCAATGTGGGTTCCAAGGTGCCAGGGTCAGGGTGAGTGCCAATGTGGGTTCAAAGGTGCTAAGTTGGGTGCGAGGTTGGGTGCGAGGGTGGGTGGGTGCCAAGGTGTGCTAGGTGGAAGCCCGGGTGGGTCGGCATCCCATGGGTGTCGAGTTGGGTGCCTGATGGGTGCTTCTTGTCAAGTTTTAGTCGTCGGGACTCATTTCGAGCCTTAGAGGTCGTTTCTTGTCCGGTTGCCCTGTCTTCGACCTGGGAACCCAATTTTGGTCCTCGGGTCCCATTTTTTTTTGTCTCGCATCCCACTTTTGGCCTGTGGCCTTTTCGGGGTCGATTCTCGTTTTGGGCATCAGAGCATGTTTCTTCTCCTAAAACCCAATATTTGTTTATTAAGTCTCGGAACACATTTTTGTTCTCGTGGACCCATCATGGGTCTTGGAACGCATTTGTGGTCCTTGGGTCCCATTTTGCATCCCGAAACTTGTGTTTTGGTGCTTGATCCCTATTTTGGGTGCCCACCTTGCACCAAGTGCGCACCCGGGGCAAACCGAGCGCCTTGGTGCACCGGGGCAAGATCGAGCGTGCACCCGAGGCGCCCCGAACATGCACCAAGGTGCACTCGGCCCACATGTGAGCGCAGGTCGTTGCGCCCGAGGTGGTGTGTGGGCACCGCGTTGCAGACGGGACACTGCACGCACACGACGCCCCGTCCAGGTGCACGCACGTAGGCCGGGCCGGGTGCACACCCGACGCCCTAGCAAGGTGCGCGCACCCGGGCAGGGCTCACACTTGGCGAACGGGGCGCACTTCGCGAGGGAGGGTGTGCACCTCGACGGGGGTGGGTGGCCGGGGTGGATTCGCACGTGGGTCGCGGTTTGCTAAGTACACACTGCGACAAGCTCATAACGGGTGCGATCATACCAGCGTTAGTGCACCGGATCCCATCAGAACTCCGCAGTTAAGCGCGCTTGGGCCGGAGTAGTACTGGGATGGGTGACCTCCCGGGAAGTCCCGGTGTTGCACCCTTTTTTAGTTTTTCGCCGGGCGTCGCAATGCTATTTGAATAAACCTTTTGCCCGTTTGCGTTCTCGTCGGGGCCGGGCCGGGCCGGGGTGCGCTGCCCGCACTACCGCGCGCGCGGGGGCGACACCGAGCGCGCACCCGAGGCGCCCCGAGCACACAGGCCACGGTGCAACCCGGGCGTTGTGCGCGCACCCCGGTGCGCCCGAGGTGCTGCGCGCGCACCCAGGTGAAATCGGTGTGCACCTCGGCCAGTGCGCGCTCGGTCGAGTCGCGCACGTTGGCCAAGGTGCACGGTGATGTTTCTTACTCTAAGGTTCCGCACCAGACGCCCGGGACAGGTGAGCGAAGCTGGGCGGGGCCGGGTGCGCGGCCGGGGCAGGTGCACGCAGCTAGAGAGAGCTTTGGAGCACACCAGAGGTGCGCACCTTGGAGCACACTTCGGAGCGCACCAATGATGCGCTCCATTCAAAAGTTTCCTGAAAAGGCAAAAAAAGTTGAGATTATAGAATTTCCCACTTGAGAGATTGTAAAAAAAAAAAATTTAAAATGAAGGAAACGCGGGTGCCAAGGTGTGCGCGCCCGGGTGCGCAGCCCAGCCAAGGTGTGCGCACCAAGGCGCCCACCCTGGCGAAGGTGCACGCAAGGTGCGCACCCGAGGCAAACCGGACAATTAACCCAACTTTCGACTTCGCGCGCACCTGCGCACCTTGGAGCGCACTTCGGAGCGCTCCTTGGTGCGCACCAATCTTGGGCACCTCGGAGTGCACCATGGCGCCCACCAAGGTGCGCACCCGGGGCAAACCGAGCTCCGACTTCGTGCGCACCTTGGAGCGCACGAAAGGTGCGCACCATGGCGCCCACCAAGGTGCGCAGCCCAGCCAAGGCGTGCGCATCAAGGTGCGCACCCTGGCGAAGGTGCGCACCCGGGGCAAACCGAGCTCCGACTTCGTGCGCACCTTGGAGCGCACAAAGGGTGCGCAACCCAGCCAAGGTGTGCGCACCCCGGGCAAACCGAGCTCCGAATCGTGCGCACCTTGGAGCACACTTCGGAGCCCTCCTTGGTGCGCACCGATGTTGCGCACCTCGGAGCGCACCCGGGGAAAACAATGCAATTAACCCGACTTTCGACTTCGTGGGCACCTCGGAGCGCTCTCGGGTTCGCACCTCGGAGCACACCGAGGTGCGCACCTTTGATGCGCTGCCTTCACCAATTTCCAGAAAAGGCAAGAAAACATTGAGAAGGTGTGCGCACCGAGGTGCCCACCCTGGCGAAGGTGCACGCGAGGTGCGCACCCGGGGCAAACCGGGCTCCGACTTCGTGCACGCCATGCTGCGCACCTTGGAGGGCCATGGTGCGCACCTTGGAGCACACTTCGGAGCGCTCAATGGTGCCCAACCCAGCCAAGGTGCCCACCGCGGCGAAGGTGCACGCGAGGTGCGCACCCGGGGCAAACCGGGCTCCGACTTCGTGCACGCCGCACCTTGGAGCACACTTCGGAGCGCTCCT